>NW_026267236.1:204417-224497 GCF_000697945.3 Frankliniella occidentalis
CCCCCCCCCAATCTCTGTCTCTCTGTGTCTCTCCCTCTCTCTCGCCCGTGTGCGAGTTTGCGCTGCCCCCACCGCGGTCACCTCGTACAGTAGTGTTGACCAAAGCGGGACGGGCGCGGCCGGACAGACAGCCAGCTTCCCGGTGGTCGGCAGACAGTGTCGAGGCCGAGGCTGTGCTGTGCACTGGTGTACATCGGCAACGACTGACAAGTAAGTTTCAGCTGTTAGTGTACTCGAAAATGAGATTATTGCGTGTCAATTTCTGTCATGTAAGTAGCCACAAAATCATAGCCCAAATCCTCTCTCATCCAGTATCATTATTTTAAGAAGAGGATAGAGGATTCGTACACTTTGAGCATAAAACGCGATGGAAAAGTTCATCATATTTTTTAAAATGAAAAAATAGATTGCAAGGCCTTTTTAGTATCCGAATCAAGTTCCCGGGAAGGATTTTTTATATTGTATATTCAAGTGATTTTTCATCCAACTTTACATCAGTACAGAGAGATTGCAAGTAGTGTCAGAGTAGGTAAATAGCAACACGCCTACTCGTCCAGTCGCGACGACGCAGTAGTATGAGAAAATGGAGGAAGTCAAAGAAGGGGGCACTTTTCCACTCTGTGTGCGATATCTCTCGGTCGAGAGAAGACACTGACCCGTGCAGCCGCGGGGTCGTCTCGACGATAAGCATCTCGCGCGTCAACAAACAGCCGACGCGCTCTCGGATTGGCCGCGGCCCTTGGCGGTCTGGCTCCCGCGGACCAATGGACGCAGGGCTTTTTGGGACCCACCACAAACGTATAGTCGCGAACACACGACTTGACGGATGATGAATTTTTGAGTGACTATAATGACGTGCACGGGGAAAGAGAGAGGAACCGGGAGAAGGGGAAAGGGGGGGGGGCGAGTCATTCAACGCAGAACGCTGTCAGCCTGGCAACAAGCAAATTGTCCTGCCTACGTTGGTCAGTGGTCAGTGTCTCTTATCTCGTCAACGGTCAGATCGGCCATTTTACCCTCTTATCCATCCCCTTTCTAATGCATTTATATCATCATCAACGAGATGTTAAGAAGGATGTCGGTGTCGTCGATGTGCGACCCGTTAAACCTCGCTCTCCTTTTCTTCACAGAATGAGACTGACGGCCCTCGTGCTGGCGGCCCTGCTGGGGCTCGCCGCTGCCCACCACGAGCAGCAGAATCACCACCCGCTCTCCGATGAGGCCATCAACCACATCAACTCGCTGAAGTCTACCTGGACGGTGGGTGCTTACTCCCAACTGCCCTTTCAAAGCTCTGTTCAATTCCCGCTCTACGAACACATTTCTCTCTCGCAGGCCGGGCGCAACTTTGCCCGCGACGTGTCCATGAACTACATCCGCGGGCTGATGGGCGTGCACCCCGACGCCAAGCGCTACCGCCTGCCCGAGCTCGAGCAGCCCGAGGGCCTGGTCGGCGACGCCGCCGTGGAGGTCCCCGAGAACTTCGACTCCCGCACACAGTGGCCCAACTGCCCCACCATCGGCGAGATCCGCGACCAGGGCTCCTGTGGCTCCTGTTGGGTGAGTCGACGACGAGGTCGATGACGCCACGAAGGGGCGTTCGTCGAGCTTGGCTTGATGGCTTGATTAAACGATCACATTTCGAAAATGGGCGTCCTGGGTTTCTCTACTAGGCTTTCGGTGCCGTCGAAGCGATGTCTGACCGCACATGCATCGCCTCCAAGGGCCAGCTCAACATCCACTACTCCGCCGAGGACCTGGTCTCCTGCTGCCACATCTGCGGCTTCGGTTGCAACGGCGGCTTCCCCGGCATGGCCTGGAAGTACTGGAAGCACTTCGGCCTTGTCTCTGGGGGCAACTACAACGCCTCCCAGGTGAGTGTAGAGGTGCCACGCCAGAGTGTGGCTGGCAATCGCTAAGTGTACGGTTCGCGTGAACATCAGTTCAAGGGTGTTTTTACACACAAAAGCGGCGTGGAAAAAGGGGGGGCACTACCCCACAACTCCGCAGCCTACGCGCTTGAGGAGTGAACCCTACTCTCGGCTGGGGCCCCGTTTCACACCGTGTTTGTCTTCAGGGCTGCATCGACTACAAGATCGCCCCCTGCGAACACCACGTGTCTGGAGACAGGCCCGCCTGCAAGGAGGGTGGCAGCACCCCCAAGTGCGAGCAGAAATGCCGCGAGGGCTACAGCGTGCCCTACAAGAAGGACCGCCACTACGGCAGAAAGTCCTACTCCATCAAGTCCGACCCTCAGGCCATCCAGACCGAGATCATGACCAACGGACCCGTCGAGGTGGCCCTTACCGTCTACGAGGACCTCCTCCACTACAAGTCAGGTGAGTGCCCGGCTCAAGCGCCTGCGGCGCGCCCGATTCGCTCTGTACCGCTAGGCGCCGGTGTCTGATTGCCTGCCTACCTTCTGGCGGTGCGCACTTGAGTGCTCGGAACTGTCTGAGCAACTTGTGCTTGGTAATGGCGATGTAACTAAAGTAGAAAATACCAGGTGGTTGGAAAATCCAGCCGGACATTGTATTCATATATTGTACCGCGCATGAGGACGCAGTGCGAGTTACCTTCGTATAACTTCAAAATCTGTCGGGAATGCACAGCGATCTGGCGGAGTAAACTACTCTGAGCTTCCGGAGTATTGGTAGTTGTTTAATTTCTCGATGTCGTCTGTCGACGTGTATTGCAGGTGTGTACCAGCACGTGAGCGGCTCGGTGCTCGGCGGCCACGCCGTGCGCATGCTGGGTTGGGGCGTGGAGAACGGCACCCCCTACTGGCTCATCGCCAACTCCTGGAACACGGACTGGGGTAACAACGGCTTCTTCAAGATCAAGAGAGGAAGCGACGAGTGCGGCATCGAGGGGTCCGTGGTGGCTGGTCTGCCCAAGCTGTGAGCGTCCCCGCGCAATCACACACGATCGATCCAAACTATGATTTAAAATGTTTTTTTCATTTGCGTCGTAATGACGTCCAAAGGTTTTCGAACTTACATCGCCTAATTTATGTTTCTTGTTTTTTTCTTGAATACCAAAGTCCGAAACAAAATACGACACTATTTGTTTTTATTGATCTGTAATTTGTTCTCTGTTTACAAGTAAATTGTGATAATTTTCTACCAATAATTTCTATCTGAATTACCTATTGTCTGTTCATATTTGTTTATGCATCGACTGCTAACTGGATTAGGACGATGAGATACGTAGTCATCGTCACCAAGAGCTGCGGGGAAAAAAGAGATCGGTTAAAATACATATGAAATTGCCAAAATTCAGATAATGTCACACCTCACCGTTCCTAAAACAGCCCTGTTGATCGGTAGGAAGCCCAGCAGAACGACTCTTGCCGGATGTGTCCGGAGGATGAGTCGAAACATATCCAGCTGCAATGAGTAACGGACGTCAGAGCTGCCCGGGTGTTTGAATCACCTATCGGGTGATTCAAAAGATTTTTTTCTATATACTACATTGTACGCAGGCGACCCGAGCGCCAGCTCTAAGGCACTCGATCCGGCCGATCAGGGTGGGCCGCCGGCTCCACACAGCTGCTCGGCGGGCTGGCCTACCCACCGCATTGCAGGCGCTTTCATTGGCGTTGCCCGGGCGGTCAGCAACCGCGCCCATCAAAAGGCTATTCTGCTTGTGGGCGCACAGCCGAAAGACATACCCATCACCTCGCCTCGTTATCGTCGTTTCCGGTAACGTTCGTTGTGAGCCACCCGTAATCCCCCCCCCCCCGTCCCACTACTTTCCCACCTTTCATCCCAACGTACAATTCGTACCTCTCCGACGGTGTCCCGGTGGCGGCCGTAGGTCCGAATCGTGGCCAGGGCCTGCCGCGGCCTGCCGCCGAGCTGGAAGGGTAAACAGAGTCCTATGATACACGGGTGCGGGTGGAAGATCTCCCGCCCCCCGCCCGGGCGCACGTCGCCGTCCCCATCACCCGCACCTCCTCGTTGATGCGATGTGCCTGGTCGCAGATCCTGGTGAGCGTGACGAGGCCGAGGAGGCCCGCAAAGATCAGAAACACGCCCAGGATGGTGAAGCCGTTGAAGATGACGTACAGCACGTTGAAGCTGACGATCGTGTAGTTGAGGACGAGGATCACGATGTCGAGGAACGTGGTCGTTGTGATGCTGCGCAGGCCCGCGTTCACCATGTAGTACAGCTTGAGCCAGGTCCGCTCCAGCCGCATCACCTCCTTCCTGTCCAGGTCCTCGCGCAGCAGCGCCTAACCCCCCGCCCCCTGTGTTAGTCGCGCAGTTCTGCCCGGTGTCTCAGAAGAAAAACATCTACACGGTCGAACCTCGTCCAGGGCGTCGCCCAGCATGCTGCAGGCGTTGCGCAGGAAGGCGCAGTGCATGCGCCAGCTGGTGGAGGCGAGCGTGAACACGGTGGTCACGTAGGCCTGGAACAGGATCTCGCCGAAAGTGATGGGGCTGTACTTGCTCGACAGCGTGACCAGCACCACGATGGCCAGCGGCCAGCCGAAGCACAGCGCCATGGCCGTGTACTTGACGCGCTTGCGCAGGCTGTCGTTGCGCATGCGCCTACCGCACACGCGCTCCAGCTCCGGCTGGAGAGGAAGAAAAGACGAATCTGACTTGACTATGGAGGAGCGGTTTCAGGTAAAAGTTCATTCGAAGAAACCTGATTACAAGACTATCTCCCCTTGAGCGGTTTGGTGGCCTGCGCTGGGGAGGACAGGACGCACCTGGAAGTCGTGCCAGCGCGCGGCGTACGCGGCGTTGCCCGGCAGCTCCCGGATGAAGCCGATCTGGATGCCGAGCGAGATGATGTACACGGCGTACTGCAGGTTGAGCAGGCGCGTGGGCACGTCCCTGATTTGGAAGTGGAAGTTCAGGTGGAAGACGAGCGCCTCCCAAGAGCGCCAGCAGGAGAGGCACACCCCGAGGCCGGTGAAGACGCTGCGCAGCGAGCAGCCAGAGCGCACCAGGCGGCCTGGGCCGGCGGAGGTGAGATGAGACAGTCCATCACCGCGACCAGCGCGCGAGTACCGGGTGATTCAGGGAAGACGCAGGTGCGGGCGGGGTGGACTTGCCTACCCAAGGGGTTATGGCGCCTTACGGGCAGAGCGGGTAGGCAAACCTGCCCGCACCCCCGCACCTGCATCTTCTGATCTTCTCTGAATCACCCGGTACGTTGGGAACGACCGACCGACTCACCGCCCTTGGTGACCCTCTGCGGCCAGGCAGCGTACAGCGAGAGCACCCGCCATAGGGGCTTGAAGGTGAGCACGTACTCGCACGGCCCTGCCATGGCGAGCTGAGCGCGAGCTCCGGTCCCGTCCGCCGGTCCGCACGCGCACGGCCCGAGGCGCCCGAGGCGCCCCTGGTCCTCCCCCTGGAGGACAGGTGCGCGCGGTTGGCCAGTCGCGTGCTGCGCGGAGGTGGGGCGGAGCGGCGCGGCGCAGAGCGCTGCCTGAGGCGCCAATTATTATGGGCTTATCAATAATCGCCCGTAGCTATCAGTCAACCAATTGGCGTTGGCCCGCCGCTTGCCCCTTTCTCAATTACTTTTAATTAACACCAAATGCATTTATGAATGGGAGGGGGTTCACTTCTAAGTACAGAATGTACTAAGGGCAAAAAATAAATATTTATTTCAAACATAACAGATTAAACAGTAATAACAATGAGATATTTCATCAAGGAGAGCGTTTGTTGTGAACCAAACAGGAGAAAATACGAATTTGCACTTCCTCCGTTACTCTGCTCAGTCTTCAACAACAATTATGTCACGTCACAGTCTTATGGCTAAATCACTCAGTCATAATGAGTCACGTGGTTCCGACTGCAAGTGGAAACTAAGCGGGTGTAGCGGCGCAGTCACGTGACCAGGTGGACCAGGTTACTCGTCGTTGACTCGTGACGCACCGGCTGCCTGGGCCGTGGAGACCGCGGAGGCTACGGTGGTGGCGGCACTGGCGCCCTCGGAGGCGGCCGTGCTCGCGGCCATGCCCGCGGCCATGCTCGCGGCCGGGCTCGCGGCCGTGGTCGCTTCCACCGCAGGGAAGTGGGTGAAGCCGTTGCCCTGCTGGTCGCAGAAGCACGAGTCTTTGGTGTTCCTCTTGATCCACGTGAGGTAGCGGTTGACGCGCGCGTACACGCCGGGGTACTTGGGCCTGGCGCAACCCTCGCCCCAGGACACGACACCTGTGGCAGAGCAGCGTGAGAAGGGAGGCGGCGGGCGGCGGGAGTACCAACCAGACACAGCATGCGAGGCGGCTGGGTTTGCCTATCGCACTTGACCGACCATGACGTCTTACGGCCCGAGCGGGTAGGCAAACCAGCAAACCACCCACCCGCTCGCGTAAGCAGGGCAGTGGGCCACCTGGTATCTGGGGGTAGGAAGGACTTACCAACGACGTGATGGAAGGTGCCGTTGACGTAGTGCAGCGGGCCGCCGCTGTCGCCCTGCGGACGGACGAGACGGCCAGTTAGCAAAAAGAGGGGGGAAGGGAAGGGGAGAGAGAGAATCGGTCGCTTGCAGTCGGACGCGCTGAGCACTCACCTGGCAGGAGTCCTTCTTACCCTCCGGGTACCCGGCGCACAGCATGTTGTCGCTGATCCTCTTGGCGCCGTAGTTGGACTTGCGGCACTCCTTGTTGCTCATGATGGGCACGGTGACCTCGTGCAGGATCTGGTTGGTGTTGCCGCCGGGCATGCTCACGCCCCAGCCCGTCACCACGCCGTCGAGGCCGGTGAAGGACTTGCCCATGGGCGGCAGGCACGCGGGCCGCAGTGTCTCGTCGAACTCGAGCGCGCGGTCCAGACGGAGCAGCGCGATGTCGTTGTTGAACGTGGAGTCCGAGTAGCCGGGGTGCTTGATGACGCGCGCGACCTTGCGGTCCACGGTGCTGGTCTCGCTGGAGGAGCTGCGGTCGTGCTCGAGCAGGCGGACGGAGATCTTGGGGCGCTGGAAGCTGCCAGAGGAAGGGGGACGTTCATGAGCACACAACGGCAAAGGGGTCCAGCATCAGCATCCAGCCGGCAGGCTTAGCTCACCCATCCACGCAGTGCGACGCGGTGAGGATGTACTTGGAGCTGATGAGGGTGCCGCCGCAGTAGAAACGGCCGTCGTACATGAGGAGCGCCATCCACATGTACTGGTTGACCTGCACGGGCTGGCCGCCCACGATGCGCGTCCTCTTGTTGGTAAGGCCGCACGCTAGGGGGAAGAGGGTGCTGGTCAGCAGGCGCCGATGGGGATGGGCGGGGCGGGGAGGGGAGGGGGGGCGAGCTACTCACTGCAAGCAGCGCACTTGGTGGGGACGACGGGCTCGCGGTCGGGCTCCTGGGTGGTGGTGCCGCCGCCGGTGAGCCCCAGGATCCACTCCAGGAAGGTCTGCCGTTCGTGCTCCGACAGCAGGGAGGTGCCGTTGGCGGGGGACGCCATCTCGGGGGCCTCACCCACCGTCTCGGCGGAGAGGTCGTACTGCCAGGCCTGAGAGTGTGTTGCATGTAAGGTTGTAAGGTGCAGGAGGCGGGACTCACTCCGCCACTGTCAAACGGGGATCGGACACTCACCTGGGGTACGGGCGCCGTCTTGTCGTGGGCCAGCTTCCTGGCGCTGGCCAGGGCGCACGCCACGAGCACGGCGCCGAGCACCGCGATGCACTTCGCCGACGACATGCTTGGGACTGCGGTTCGAACTGCGGGATGCAGCGGACCGGGATGAACTGATGCTCTGTTTTGCTGCTCGGTACGTTTTATACGCCAAAAGGGAAGGCCGGCCGGGGCGGTCCCTCGCCCGCGGAGACTGCCGCCCCCCGGCCCCTCCCCTCCAGCCCCTCCCCCGGCCTACAGGCCCAGCGTAGACACGCGTCACGCGACCCCGGTGAAGGTAGCCGCCGAGCCTATAGAGCCCTTATCCACTGGGCCAAGGTTCGCCCGAAGCACCGGAGCCGGCGCGGCCGCGCGCCCACGTGACCGTGCTCATCGTCGCCCCGGGTGTCATAAGAGTTATGGGGCGGACATCGCCGTAAAACATTTCTGGCGGAGGCGTCCGAAAGGTCCTCACAGCACCGCCAAAATGCTGACTCGACTTCCAGGGGTATTTTGGAAGTTTTGCAGGGAGGGTGGTGGGGAGGTCTATCCCCCCGAGGGAGAGCGGCACCCTGTTCTCACTGTATACAAGACAGAAAAGCGAGCAGTCGACCGGGTAGCATATGTTGAGTGAGTGCGAATTTCTGGTTCGTCGTGCGAGATTTGCGACGGCGTCGACTGGGCTGGTCCGGAAATTGAATGAAAGTGTAGGTAGATTGGCGAGGCGGGGCGGGGCGGCTGCATGCGGGTGGGCGGGCGTGGGGGCGCCGGCGCGCGGTCGGCCCGGCACGCCTCACGCCGCCCCGCCCCACCTCCGTCTGGTTGTCGGCAGAAGGCTGAAGGGCGCATCGCGGTGCATCGTCTTCCAGGGAACGTGCAGGATAAAGAGAGAATACTTGCAAGAAGCAAAACTAGCGTCCACATTGAAGTCTCATTTTAAAGCGACCGAGTTGAGGACCCGAGGACCAACTCCATGTCGACTCCCCTGGGACGGCGTGCCGATGGCGTTCGCTCTCGCTCGCAGAAGGGCCTCTCGCTCGACGCCGCTCCTCGGGGCCACCACTACGCTTCTGTCGGGACAGGGACCGAGACCTGCTTCTCTCTTCGCCGCAAAACAGGAAGGACAGAGACGTTACTTGACTTAGAGGTTATGGGGGCCGATTGAAAAAGATAACACATGAAGCGATAAGATGCTTTGGCGATGCGTGTGTTCGCATCGCCGGGAGCGCCTGCGGGTGGGCAACCTATCGTCCACCTACGTCGTGCTGGCAGCCGCGATTGTCGGCGAGGCGTTAGCTGCGGGCTCGGGCGTCGTGATGGCACTGGTGTCGTGTTCGTGAGGAGTCGTGGACGTGGTGGTGGTGCTGCTGCTGGCAGTAGTTCCGGCCGCCGTGGTGCTGCCTGCGTGACCGTCGTGCTTGTGGAGCACATCGATCAGGTCGTCGTACACCAGCTCCTTGGCGTTCTTGCCGATGACGTAATCCAAGTGGCTGAACCTGGCGTTCGCTACCTTGCGAACGCCATTTTTCTGGATGTTGCCCAGTTTGTGTGTCAGCTCGTCTATGTTCTACAAAAACAAAAACAAAAGAAATGCAATTATTTTTTCGTGCTAAAGTCATAGCGACTATTTTGTTTGCAAAGGTTTGGCGAGAGTACCGACTGGACGCAGAGGATGTCATTTTCCGCGTGGTAGAGGTAAGTGGGTGCGGTGACTTTGGCTAGGTCGTAATCGGGTGGCTTGGATGTCTTGTATTTCTTCAGGTTCCCCCAGCGGCCGTAGTCGAACTGCCTGAAGACAAGGTGGCGGTGCATGACCTGTTGTCCGAAGTGCAGGAGCTGCTTGGTGGAAGCTCCCGCCGGAACGTTGGCGAACAGATCGGGCAGCACCGTCTGCAGAACAGACAGACAATAACGAACGCGAAGGAGATGCGCGACCAAATTGTCGAAGAGAGAGAGGCGTACCGTGTTCATCTGGTCCGTGTCGGTGCCCGCGAGCAGGAATAGCATATTGGTGCAGAGGGCCTGGCCTGCTTTCCCGTCGTAACAGAGCATGTCGCCTAGGAAAGATATCAGTTTGGAGCTCGGCAGGAATTCGTTGATGCCAACGAGCTTGAGCACAAACTGCAACAAGGGCATATTATCAGCAAGTCTTCGTTTCATACACGCTATCCGCGCAGGGCGCAGAGCGACATGGGCACTTACATACAGCTTGCTGGGGGCGACGGCCAGGAACCTGAGCGGAAAGGAGCGGATGTCCCTGGTGAAGGCCACGGGGGCCAGCCCCACGAACGTCTTCACTTTCTCCATGTACTCCGGGCGCTCGCTACCCATGACGAGGAGCACTGTGCTGCCCTGGCCGAAGCCCACGTAGTGCAGCTGTGGTCACGACACAAACGTTACAGCGGACAGCTCGACGACCTCACATCTATGTTTACACCTGGACACCCAACCTGCGTGTGGCCGGTCTTGTTAAGCACGAAGTCGATCGAGGCAGGCATGTCCAAAACGCCGATTTCGTGGAAGCTGAAGTCCCAGAACTTGGCCCTGTACGGCCTGATGGTCTCGTGCCGCCTGGAGGGCGTGGTGCCGCGAGCGTTAAACAGCCAGACGTCGAAGCCTGCCTCCTGGAGCAGGAAAGCTGCGGGCGCACCCTCCGTTAGGTTTGACTAGCGCGGGCGGCAGCCAGGGAGGCGGGGGTTCAGAGGGCGCACCCAGAGCTCGGCCCCTGCCCAGGACGAGGAACTCTGCCGAGGAGGACAGCAGGCCGTGGGCCAGCAGCACGACCGGCCGGCCCGGGTTGGCCAGCCTGAACAAGGTGAGCAGGTAGCCGTCCGACGTCCGCACCGTGTGGGATTCGGCCGTGTAGTTGTTGGCGGCGGCCAGGTTGACCTGGAGCACCACACGTTGAGGTTAGCCGGCGCGCTGGGCGCCTCCCCCGTGGGCACGCATTTTGACACGGTACCGCCCGTCGGGCGAGCCGCTCCGCGCCACGAGACGGGCCGGGTACACAGTCCAGTGCTACGTCCTGATTACCGTCCCGACGACGGGGGCCTTCTTGGGAGCGATGTCCAGCGGCTGCGCGGCCACCGAGGGCTGTGTCGCGGAGAGCTCGGGTTGCCCCGTCGCCTCCTCGCTGATGATCTTGGACAGCAGCTCCCCGGTGTCCATGGCCTTCAACTGCCACCAGGTGTTCTCGTCGTCCACGTCGGCGGCCAGGGCACAGGTCAGGACGACCAGCGTCAAGAGCGCCCTCAGCGCCATCCTGGACGTTAGACCCGGCCTGTCCGCGTCGCCCAGCGCTTGCCCGGCCAGCGCCCGAGTGGCAGAGTGCAACTGCCCTTTGTGTTTCGTAGCTGCTGATAGCCTCCCTCCCCCCTTCTCCACCCCACTTCCTGCTGTCGGTTTTCCTTTCGCCGGGGCGGTATTTGACAGATGTTGTAAGAGTATTAAATTAAGGGCGCATTTCATAAAAACAATCTTTATTTGAGTTTTCATATGTACAAATATTACAATGGTCAGGTACACAAACATAAAAGAAAACGATTTGACGTCAAAGCCAGCCGTCGTTTAGTTTATTATATACAATGGCACATGGCATAATACTACTTAAACCTATCAGTGTCTTTGCTTTCGCGATGCGAAAATGCTCACAGCAACAATCAGCGAGGTGACATTCTTTGCTTCCGAGTTATCAGTGTTATGATATGGATGCGGATTACAACTTGGTGAATAATTGTGACCACCACAGCGGCCGCGACGGTTCGGGAAGTTTACTGCTCTTCCTCCAGAACTTCGCGGATGCTGTCCATGACCTGGTCGTAGATCAGAGGCACAGAGTCCCTGCCGTACAGGAAGTCCAAGTGGTTGTAGGTGTTGTGTGGTACCCTTCTAACTAGCCTCACATTCTTGATCGCCGCCTTCAGTCTCTCGACACCCTGCAAAATCATCGCGACGAAATCGTTAATAAGGTGCATCGAGATAAAAGCCATCAATCACATCAAGACACTAAGTTTCGGACGGGGTGTTGACTTCATTTCAGCTTACCGCAGGGACGGCGAGAAGGTCGTTGTCCGCATAGTGCAGGTAGACTCGAGTGGAGATTTTATCCAGCGGGTATTCTGGAGGGTGGATGCTACCGTACTGCCAGAGGTTGTTGAGCATGCCGTGGTCGAACTGTCGGAATTTGTCAGCTGTTCAAAATCAAGAAAATCAGGTTAATTTTCGTCATAGAGTAAAGGAGCAGGGGTTGAGGTTTTACGATGGTGTAAAACTTACAATTGATCAGTTGACCGAAGTGAACCATCTGCTTAGTGGAGGCGCCGGCGGGGACGTTGATCATGATTTCGGGAAGCTTCTCCTACGGATGAGGGATAAACATCGCAGCAAATTACCGACTGTTACTGTCTGAAGTACTCATCCGGTCCCGACGCAGTGCGGCGATTACTCACGGTGTCCAGCTCCTCGGGGTCGAAACCTGCGATGAGGAACAGCACGTTGGTGCACAGACTCTGGATCCAGGAGCCGTCGGCGCACGCCCGGGTGGTGATGGCACTCATGAAGGAGGTGCTGGGGAGGAACTCGGCGACGCCAAGCACTTTGGTGATGAACTGCGGCGCGAAAGTTCGAAATGAGCCCAACGATCTCGTGGAGCAAACCGAAACTCATCCCCCGGCCCCTGAAGTGGACCCACCCATTCTCACCTCGAGCTCGTCCACGCCCTTGGAGATGATCTTGAGGGGCAGCGATCCCACCTTGCCCAAGAAGGCGACCGGCGCCATGGCGATGAACGCCTTGACCTTGTCATTGTACTCGGGGCGCATGGAGGACATGACGAAGAAGGCCGTGGTGCCCTGGGAATGGCCGACATAGATCAGGCTCTTCTGCCCGCTCTTCTCTAGGACTGCGTCGATCATGGCGGGGATATCGTGCATGCCCATTTCGTGCCACCTGTAATTCAAAAATCATAGAACCTTTGAAAACAATAGTAGTGACTTTTTTTTTATGACTCCATGCCCACCCTGCCAGGCCAGGTATTCCCTTTCCGCCTTCTCTTCTTTTGTATGAGCAAGAGCAGCCCTCTCTCATGGTTTTTTTGTTGTTGTTGTTTGGAATGTCACAATCCATTACAAAGATTGTAGATGTCTCTACGTGTTTGTGACTGATGATTTCACGCCTCACAATGTTATCTAGATGCAGCACTTGAACATGAAGTGTTTGGCTCCCGCGCGCGGGCGTGCGCAACCCGCAGAAAAACGCCCAAATACCCACTTAACCCGGCCTGCCAATCACTCTACTGCTTATCTATCAGCTCAGATGCGCAACGCGATCCATGTTGCTTTGTTAAGCACTATATTAATTCTAAGAATTTAAGATACAAGAAGTTGGGAGTTTCTAATAAAAATTATTCGAATGATCTGCATTATCGGGTATCAGGTGCTCTCTTGTCACAGGATTGACAAACTCAAAAAGAGTTGAAGTGTCCTTTCTGTCGGCAGGGGATTTGGCATTCAAGGCCGAATCTATCCACCTAATCACAAGTTTTCAGGGAGATCGCCACATTCGGCCACCTGTATGCACCGCTACTGATAAACCCGGCGCCAATGGAATCAGTGTACGCTGCTAGAAAACTGAAGTGACCGACCGCCTCCCTGAAGCGGTGCGCGTTTAGCCCCTGCGGGAAACGTCCGAGTGGGAAACGGGACCGCCAAGCAGGCGTGTTGTGCGGGCTGCCTACGCTAGCTTTGACAGGCGCTCCGGCCTGCGCGCGGCAGAGCAGAGCAGAGCGAATGTCTCTAGCCTCGACTACTTACGAGAAGTCCCAGAATTTCTTGTCGCCGGGGGACATTGTCTCGTGCGCCCGGGAGTAGGTGTTGCCGCGGAAGTTGCCCATCCACACATCATATCCGGCGTTGTACAGCAAAAAGGCTGGAGAAGATACGGCGATACCAAATGTTACCACAACGGAGTGTGTGATTGGAAGAGAGGGGATGGGGGGAGTTGGTAGCAGACTCACCGAGGGCCTTGGAGGGGCCGAGCACCACCCAGTCCGCAGAGCAGGACAGCACGCCGTGCTGTAGGAAGATGGCGGGCTTGCCGGGGTTGGGGATGCGGTGCATCTCGAGGATGTAGCCGTCCGCCGTGCGGACCGTGTGCGTCTCGGCCGGGTAGCCGTACCGAGCGATGATCATAGGCTGCGGATGAATCACAAACATCTCCGTAAGTAAGGTACGGTAGCCGCGAGCTCGCCGGGCTGGTGGCGGCGGTCACCCACCGTGGTGTTGGCCACCGGGACGGCCAGGGCGGTGACCGGGATGCTCTTGGGCGCGGCCATGTGGCTCCACCAGGGCGCGACCTTGCTCGTGGGGCTGGCCGACACTCCGGAGAGCGCCACCAGGGCGGCGAGGGCGAGGACGGCGAGCATGTTTGTGGGCGGTGGCGTTGCTGTTGGTTGCGGTACGTATGTGGTTCTCACTGGCCCTCCTGTCCGACTGTCGGTAAGGGGGTCTCCGTGGTCCTTATATCCACTCGATGGCTGCTCCTAGGGGCGGCAGCACGGCGGCGTTATCTCACTCGAGGTGGACTCCTGGCAAGCTGGCACGAGCCACACCCACGACCCAACGACCCACCCGGCGCCCTGTTGCGGAGGGGAGAGGGAAACACTAAGTCGCAAAAAACTTAATCAGTGCTGCTGTGGACCATTGCAGTGATTGCAGTGCACACCGTAAAAAGTCTGCAAAGCATTGATTTGTATTCACATGATTTTCTTTGCACGCTACAGAGAAAACAGAAGCACTATGTTTCAAAGAACCAGCTTCGTAGCTTACAGAAGTTACAAAGCACTGATTTGTTATACGAAACATTTTACTTTGTAAGACAGACACTGGTCTGCTTCGTAATTCAAAGCGATGCTTCTTAATACAAATACACCGGATTCTTTGTTAGCTTTCAAAGAAAATACTTTGAAAAGTTTTAACAGTGCAGTACACAGTTACTAACTTACAAAGCAGAATGCGGCAAAATGGGAACTCCTACGCAATTGTTAAGCAATGCTTTCTAGTTACAAAGCAAATGCTTCGCATTTGTGAAGGATTTGGCATTTTACTTCGTAAGGTTTTAACAGTGTGCGGGGTGCAAGTAGGGTTGTGATGGTATAACTATGCAGTTTTAAAAATTACAGTCAGGAAGTGAGTAACCATCAGCAAAATAAACAATTAGTAAAAAGGAATAAGGACCAAGATGTGTTCAAAAAAACGCTGATTGCATACTGATTAAAAGCCGTGTACGACGCAGTGATTCTCCACCGAGTTCTCCAAGCCACCCAACTACACTCTAAACTTTTCACTAGAAAATTTGCCGCTTGTCGTGTCGAGAGGAAATTATTTGCTATTACTAAACTTTTTACTTGTATTACCAAACGTTTTCCTTGTATTATAATTGTGGTCCCAGAAAAGAGATTAGTAATAGTGAGGTATTTCTTGATAATATACAATAGCACAAAACTTTAGTAGTTACTAGGCAAATTTTTCAGTAAAAAGTTTCGAGTGTGGCATTCTGCACTGTCCACAATACTGTTTGTGTAACTCTCGAGATGCACTTCTGAGAGCTATCTTCATTTTTTCCCCCATTGGGCGCGTGCGAATAGGAAGCGTCACGAGAAGAGACAAAAAAAAGGTGTTGACTAAATCACTGAGGATAATCCTTTTGCCCTCTTCGACCTCCCACAGCGAAGTAAACGAACTCTCGTGGAATTGCGTACCGAATGTACTTGACCGTTGCCAAGTAGGATACTGTTAATCCGCTGCTATCAGATGTCGGGGCTATATTGGGAGGGGTCGAGAAAACTTCTCGAAGAAATGTATACCTACAAAAAAATTCGAATATGCCCCTAAGTTACCTTAAAAAAAACACACAACATACTCCTCCGCATGCACAGGTTGTATGCATATATTTGGTAGACCCCATCCACAAAGCTACCCACAGGGCACTCGACTCGTCCCGATTAGCGCGGCGGTGTGCCTACGTGTGTCCTGACGTGTGCCGACCCACCTGCGTCAGCCTCAGCGACACCTGGAGTGGAGTGCACTCGCAGGAACGCCCGGTTACAGGAGTTGTAGGTTGTAGTAGCCAGGCGCGCACGCGGCCTCCCGGTGTCGAGATCTGCGGCCCGTGAGGTCATTGCCTAGTCTAGTCTAGTCCGCCTGCGAAAGGGAGGGCTCCCCGGCCTTGTCCCCCTGCTCCTGCTCCCCCGAAGAGATGGCCTTGTCCTCCACGAGGCACACACTGGCGGCGAGCAGCGGGTGCCCGTAAAGCCGCTCGTCACCAGTGGCGGTTGTGTTGGACGACGTGGTCAGCGCGCTGCTGATCGACTCCACGGCCCCGGGTCTTGGCCTGAGCAGGGACCGCAGGCGCAGAGAGCCGCCATCCTGCTCCGAGCTGCTGCCCGCGACAAAGCCCAACGCCGCCGGGGTGCCCCGGGCCCCGTCCGTCGGGCTGCTGGATGTGCTCGAGGTGCGAAGCTCGTCCGTGAAGCAGATGCTCGCCGCCAGCGAAGGCGCGCTGATCGGGCGTCGCTGAACGAGGGTGGTGGTGGCCAGCCCGTCGCCGCGACGCGCAGAGAGCCGCACCGGCCGCTCGCGCTCAGCCTGCGTGATTCAAGTTGTCACATGACATAACGATCGTCTCTGTGGGGGGCCACTACGCGGCCAAGACTGACGAAGGGCGAAACAGAAACATACTGTATCGTCGTGGTCAGAAGCACGATCAGCGTCGTCCGCGGAGAGTTGAAGCGGGCGGTAACCTTGTTGGCGCCGGGGGTACAGCCGGCAGGCGATGGCGATCACCGTTAAGTAAACCATCAGGCACAGCAAGATGACACCGAGTAGGTATGATGCATGCCGAGAAACGTCTAAAAGAGAAACCGTCAGGGTGCCCCTGCAGTGAACGCTGTCCGAGGCGACGTTCCTTCTTGCGCGCCCGTGTGGTGAGGCGAGGGCGCTCACCGCTCACGGGGCGGGCCGCCCGCTCCGCACAGCTGCTCCGCGGGCCGGCCTACCCAGTGCATTGCAGGCGCTACCCGCCACCCAACGCGTTGCCGTTTACACTGTGAGGAAAGGGTCGTGGTGCCCACAAGGCGTGGCAAATTTGAGGGGACCAGAGTTGGACAAAGACGTCGCCCTATCCCGAAGATTCTGTGCCGCACGTAGACGCGTGGCCGGGTCGGCCCATCGTCGTCGCTGACATACGAATCTCTTTTTCTGCTCGGAGAAGTAGGAAACCCGCACGCACAACTGCATTGCGGGCAGTACTACTACTACTGACTCTTCACCGACCTGAAATCGTAAAGGATTTCCTGCGGACCACGCGGATGTCCGCCGCGAGCGCCGTGATGCCGTCCACCAGGCTGCAAGAGTACAGCCCGCTCTCGTCGACACTGACGGCTTCCAGCCGCAGCGCCCCCGTCCAGTCCACGCGCGCCGAGGGCTCGAGCCGGCGGCCGCGGCGCCTCACGAGGGCCTTCAGCTGCGGGAGGGCGGGGTCGGAGGTCGAGCGCGAGTCACGTCAGCGCACCAAATCGGCGAGGTGAACTCGAGATAATGAACTAGCGCTTCTCACCTTTTTCCGTCGCTGTCGCCAGCGCTGCAGGAACCCCGGCTTCTTGGTGGTGGTGGCGACGAGGCGCGCCGTCTCGTGCCCCGCGGGGTCCTCGAGCTCCATGCCGTCCCGGTCCCAGTGCACGTCCGACTCCATGGTGGCGCTGCAGGCCGTGGCGGCCGTGGCCCTGGTCAGTGCGCGGCCACGGCGGTCACAGCCGGGTTCGTTGGTGGGTCGCATACCCGGGGCACAGGACGATGAGGTCGTCTCCCTCCTGCAGCTCGTAGTCGAAGCGCGGCACGGGGCGGGGGGGCGCTGGTCGCCAGGGCAGGCGCCTCCGCGGCGGCGGCGGGCAGTGCCCATCACAGCTAACCGTGTCCACCTCGATAAAGTCGGCGGCGTCCTTGGACAGGGCAGAGATATCTTGAATCCACGTCGATCCGGTTGCTCTCCAGCCACTGGGATACTTACTCGCGAGGGTCGCGGCCAGGAGCGCGGAGCGGCAGGGCAGGGCGCTCAGGGGGTCCCCGATGATGACGCGCAGAGCGGCCCCCAAGTCCACGGAGGGGCCCCGGGGCGGTACCGGCGGCACGCGCAGGCGGCACTCCGCGAGCCGCTCCCGACTCCCGGAGCCGTCGCCGCCCCCACCGCCCCGCGAGCAGTTCACGCACGGCCCCCACGGCCCCCAGGCGACCGCCGCCTCCAGGGGCACGCCGGCGGTCCTCAGGGAGGCGCTGAGGGGCTCCAGCGTGGTCCGCCTGTACGCCCGATATTCCGCCTGCGAGCCGCGCACGGCCGGCACGCCCCCGCGGTCCACTGTCATAATCCCACGATTTCGTGACCTCCAGAGCACCCCGTCAAGCTTTGAGAGGCAGCCTGTCAGGCAGGACAGGACACCAGCTACTCACGGTCAACGAGGTACTGGAAGGGTCTCCCGCGGTCCACGCCCTGCAGGTGGCTGCAGGAGTACAGGCCGACACCCTCCTCCGAGACGCCCCGCAACACGAGTTCATGACGGTCGCCCAGAAACACTCGACGTCCGTCGTGGTGAGCCAGCCGCGCTAACGGGCCGCCTCGCTTCTGCTCCAGCTAGCCGCGGTAACGTCAGAAGCAGGTTACGGGGGCGTTGGGCACAGCAAGCTGCGCGAAGTGGTGGCGCCCCTACCTGGACAGGCCGCGGGCCGGTACCGTTCACCAGGTCGTCAACGCGCCACACGGCGCCGATCGCGTCGTCCGCCGCCGCATCCTCCTCGCCGCTGCATCATCCACGCCACACTCTCGTCCGTCATCCTTCGCATCTCGGATGGTAAAACCATCAGCTCGCCAGCTCACCAGAAGGAACACAAGAGCACGATTGTGGCGTTGGGCGCCGCGGCGACGATGACCGGAGAGCCTGGGAGGCGGTCCGACAAAAAGGCTGAACGGGGCTCGCAGTGGCGCGGCGCTTTCCGCACATCCTGGTCCAGCGCAACCGCCACTGCTGCGAACAGCACCAACTGAGCCTGCACTGCACACGATCCAATTTAATCCACATGTCTGGCAGGGGCACTGGAAGACGGGACTCTGAGCTTGGTGTGCTTACCGTGAGACAAAAATGATGCAACAGCTCTCTGCATGACTGATTTTTCTCTAAGGTGAGATGCATTCCCCACAGAAGATTGCAATGGTTTCTTTGATTACAGTAGTATTAAGAATGGGTCCAGAACGCGAATCAAACTGCACGCCAGTTTACAATTTGTCCACCCAGTTACTATGGCAACATCACAAAAAGATGTGGTAAATGAAAAATGATTAAAATGAGATGAGTTGTGTGTAGCAGAAACTTTATTTACAAAGGGCATAGACACCTGAGACATCATCACCCCTTCACATCCAAAAGAGGTACTGTTATAGAGGCCGTGCACCTCAATGGGGCGAACAGCACAAAAGTTATGGTGCAGTTGACAAAAGAGTTCCCAATGCTCTAGATCTTAAGTCACATCTCTTTATATTCCTATGTAGCATCAATATCAAAATACTGCAAAAGGAAAGCCCTACATGTTCAAAATTGGTGAAGCCATTACATTACAAGATATGAAATTAAAGCACAATTTCTGATAAAGCTATTTTGAATTAACAGAAAGCCTAACCACACCTCTATATAAGGGGGGGAAAAATCAGTCCATGTGCATTCTACACCAGTGCACTTATGAGTCCAGCTCCTAATCTCACCGACAGCAGGATACAGAAGACGCCTGCTTTAAAAGACGAAAGGTGAGGGCTGCCACTAGTTATCTTAAAAATTAAGTCAATCTACAAAAATAATTAGTTTTGGAGTATGTAACATTTATGCTCTTGCCCTAATCGTAATGGGTTCACAGGTTGAGGTAGCACCAAGGAGATTTTATAAGCTACAACGAGTTTCAAAAATACCTCGGCTCAAGTTATTTCTTACTGACATGGCAGCCCTAAGCACAATTAGTGACACTTTGGATCCCAGTTGAGCAGTACCCACAAGTTATCCTTTACAGCAATCACTTAAAATTATTGTAGGGTGCAGGGCATAAAAGCAAAGTATGAAAGGAAAGTTTTGATGTGGTGGAACGTTTCCAACAATAATATACATTTCACAGCCATTTTGGAAAATGGCAAGCAAATAAATGCTTAGTTTAAAGGTAACATAAAAATCAAAATTGGTAGAGAATTACTTGAGGCATTGAAATTTTACTTACAGGAGTTTTAATGCATGCTGCAGACCAAATTCTCACAAAGAAACCAAATAGATACTGTGCTTGGCATGACTCCGGCACAAAAGTGTACTGCAGTCTTTGGTTCTCCCCAAGCACAGTACTTTAAAAAGAATCACAAAAAAAAACCTTTTAGGTAATTATACTTATGTACTGGTTTTTGATCACAAACTTGCATCCATTCAATAT
>NW_026267236.1:230082-236487 GCF_000697945.3 Frankliniella occidentalis
AGCCGGCGGCATCAGGGATGGCACTTGCCGTGTTTACACCATACAGCATATCGATTGCTCCTTGCTCCGACACCCCAAAAAATGTGTTCACAATACAAGTATCGTACTTAAATTTTTAAGCTCCATTTCTTGTTTTGAGGAACAAAAGGACCTAAAACATGAAATGAAATGGGGCTCAAAATTTTAAGCACGATACTTGAATTGAGAACACATTTTTCTGGGTGGAGAGCTCGGGTGAGGAGAGACGGACTGGCGGCGCGTTAGTATTCCAAGCACCCAGCAAAAGAGTAGGGTCCCTCCTCTCTCGCACCTGCTTACACGGAAAAGTCTCGAGAGCAACACTACTCTTGTGTTGGGAAGTCTAGTGCCACGTAGGGTCTCCATTTGGAGTCCGTTGAGCATTAACAGCGACGAAATCGAAATGAACGCGGAGGCCAGTAATCGAACTCCAGTCTCCCAGCCGGCCGCCCGGCACGCGCCTCGGCCTCTACACAAACACAAAACAAACCGGGCCAGAAAAATTGAGCCTACGTGGATGTTTGTTCCCAGAGCAGAGCTGAGCAGAGCCGGTAGGAGTGGGAATGCCCGGCCATTCTGCCGCCATGCCGCCATCCCGCCCATTCGACACCCGCCCCGCACCCGAGCTGACTCGGTAAAAGTGTGGGGCTCTTTGTAATCAGGTCGACAAAACGAGGGAAAACTCCCAAGAATTTACGAGGCGAGCATTCAGACACCTCGCGTCACGGATCGAGGTGCGCACCCATTTCTCAACAGGCGACGACTTGCCACCAAGCCGTCACTCGGTCATGCTCGCACCTCGCGCACAGCACCCGTCCCGCCCTACATGCTATATTGTCACCCTCCAGTCAGCTGGTGCCCTTACTGTACTCCTTATCTATTCCCATGGCCATCGTTCCTATATAATGATTCCCTCGAACCGATTGATCAAAACTTAACCAGGGAGAGGAAAATTTAACGAAATCACCACTCTTTGCAAAATCCTCAACATGCCAACGCACAGTGGACCGAGGACGGGTGCCATCTCAGCGGGGACGCTGCTCAAGCAGATTCTAAGATTACGCGGAGAACAATGCGGCAGGACGGCAAGAAGGCCATAGGCCCGCCAGGTCAGCAGCGGACGGACGAGCGGGTGAGCCGAGCCGGTGAGCTTCCCTCCTGATTACTTCTGGTCTCTCCAGCATCCTCCCCTTCCCTGTCCGTCCAACCACAATGAGGCAGCAGAGCACGAGTACGCCTCTTGCTATGTATGCAGAATGTGGCCAATGTGGCCCCCGAGCACGCCCCTCCCCCCCTCACACACACAAACACACAGGGGGGGAGGGGGGGGGGTGCGCGAGGAAACACTTTTCACATCAGCTGAGTGTGGCAACTTTAGCGCTTGGCGAGACCACACATGACTCACGCCCACCCTCTGCCTACCCATGAGATAAGGGGGAACTCCAGCAGGTACCCAGTGAGAAACAACAACCGTCGAAACGATACCGAAAGGGCATTTTCTCACTGGGTCTCCCCCCCCCCCCCCCCCGTCCAGGTGCTCTTTAGCTCTCCGAGCTTCTAAAATCCACCGCTAAATCCACCTCCCACCGCCCCCCTTCCCAACACGTGCCCGTCCGTCCCATGGTGTGCCGGGCCAAAGTCTTCGGACCCAAGAGCTGACACGGCGGGACCAGCGGCAGCGGACCCTACTCGGCCCAGGACCGGATCCTTCCCGAGTCCGGTCCTCTCAGTCTCAGCTGCTTGCTCCGCTCCGCTCGGGCTCGGCTCGTCCGGGCGCAGGCCGGGCCGGGCCCCCCACACGAAGTGTTGTCGTGTCCCGTCCCGCCGGTCGGGTACCCCGCGGGTACGTTAGTGGCCAGCTATGTGCATAGATCGTTCAAAGCGCCTAGTCCCGGCCCGCGAGCGAGGGGGGTGAGGGGGAAGGGCTCATGAGCGGGTTTCCTACCGGCAACCGCCTCCAACCGACCGGGACCCGCGGCCCGCGGCGGGGCGGAGCGACAAATGCGCACCTCTGTCCGCGTCCCGTCCCCGTCGCTGGCGGCCGCCCATTCATTGCCGGAGCATCACGTCACTCACTCACCTGTCATCCCCGACACGAGCACATTGGCCGCCACGGACACCAGCAGCGCGCCGACGGCCCGCATGATGTCGTCCCGTCCGTCAGCTCCCGGACAACCACCGCGAGGATGAGACGCACCGCAGCAGCAGCGACCGCGCCGGCCAGGGACTCCAGGAGGACCAAACCGCCCAGCTTCCGGCGCGCCGAATCTTGCGGCCCGCTGCTCGAGATGTCAGCGAGAGGAGCAGGAGGAGGGGGCCGGCCTCTCTCGGTCCTGCGGGTCTGCGGGTCCTGCGCACGCCGCGCACGTGGTCCAGGGCGGGCTCTGCTGCTGGCGCCGCTCTGCGCGGTCAGGCAGACTCCTGCTGGCCAGGTCGTTGATTGAGGGGAAAAGCTCAACTGAGCAGAACAGCACCTCAACGTGCAGCACGCCACGCCGCTACACGCCGCCGCCGTGCGGTGTGGTTCGGACGGGCCGGGCGAGGCAGGCGGGGGAGGGCGGGGCGGACCGGGTGAGGCGGGGGAAGGCCGAAGCAGCCGGCGCGGCGGCGGGACTCCGGGACTCTGGCGAGCGCGGGGCGCGGAGGTTAAGTTCGGAGGGGTGTAATTCCCTCCTCCGGCCCATCTCTCCGCACAGCGCACTCTCAACGCAGCGGCGCCTTGAAACAAATTGAGCCAGTGAGAGGAGGGAAGGACGCCCCGGCCCCACTCGCGCCTAGGACTCTGCCTCCCCCCCCCCCCTCACCTCTCCCGCCATCACTAGCAGCAGCGGACCTTGGGCGCGAAGAGCGCTAGCCGCCTGTACACCAGCTGAATACTTGAACTCTTGCGCTAGATATGGGCGGCTGCTGGTCCTTCCCTTCTCGGGTGCCGCTAGAAACGGAGGCTCGGAAGCTGGCTGAGAGGAACACAGGACGCATCTAATATCAAGCGACACGAAAGTGAGCAAACAGTGATTTATTACCGCCAAACCACATTCAGTACAAGGTTTGTCTTTAGATAACAGTGAATGCAAATGGAACAAACTACTTGGTTATGCTCCAATCAGACTAAATTCTTGTGATGCAAACATACTTCAAATGCAATTGTCCTGAAGAGACATTATGTATTAAGGAGAAAATCAGTTTGAATTATGAAATGTGTTTACATCCAAGACGGCAGAGCCATATGAGCCCACAGGTAATTGGAGCTCGGCTGAGATCATTGATATCTGTGGAAAAACTCAGCACAAACACCCATTCACTCACAATAAAAAAGTAGATGCACCAGTCAATTGTAATGTGCACTGCCCAACAGTCAACACCAACTGGCTGTTTTCACTTAGGAATTATGAACATTATTAGGTTTGTTGTCAACAAATCCTGAGAGAATTAGGGTAACACTCCACTAAACATATCACATTCATTAGGCTTATACTGAAGCCATTTTGATACGTGCCAAAGCACAATAAGATCAGCAACCATCAGATTGTATTATAGTTAACACAGGATACTCTCAATACAGAGAGTTTTCAAAGGGAAAAAGTTAACTCTCACTTAAGGAATCAAATGAACAACCACATCCTGTGAATTCCAAATACATTTTGGATAAGAACATACATGGTACCTTTAGGATTATCAAACATTTTTTTAACAAAACTGTCATACGTGAATCAATGTGCTTGTACTTAAATTGATTGCTTCACACCAACAATACTACCTTTATGCTGAGATACTGAAAATTAATTGAAAACAAAAGGCAACTGATCACACCACCAGTTAAAAATGATTTTACAGATTGGCAAAAAATAGACCATTATGCTTTCTGGAATCTCAGCACATTGGCACAATTTATTACCCTACCTAGGTACTAGTGAATTTCTTTACAGGTATATTACTCCAATGCTGAAAGCAAGTTAAGACTAAAATAAAACAAAAAAAAAAACACTTTAATACACAATATTTACATGTATGGGCTTTGGCACAAAAATATACAAGTAATTTACAGCAATTTTTACAATACGGCATTGCTACTGGACTATATTCATTATATAGAAACCACTGAAAGTGAAAATTCCTGCAATTGTGATTACCACCCATACCAACAACTGTTAAAATTAAAAACTGATTAAAATATCAAATTCAAAATGAAAAATGCAACACCAAATGTTAATTTTGGTCATTTGTTTGTATTCAAATTTAAAAGTTGTTCTAATCTATGCTAAACAGCTCCATTATTCTACTTCCTTCCAAAAATAAAATTGTAATACACTAAATGAAGACCTAACGTGAATCAAGATTGTAGGCATGACAACTTGAACTTTTGTACAGGGTCCTTCAAGACACCTAGCCTAATAGCAATTACCAAAATAAGAACAGCATAATTTCTTTCACACATAACAAAATTAGGGCATCATATAACAACATGCTTAAGAATAAAACATTTCAATTACATTTGCAAAAGGGAACAGGGACTTCCAACAATCTCACATGTCTATTATATAAAATTATTTCAATAGAAAAATAACATTGGTGGAAACTGAATAGTTCACACATGATATTGGGTCCACAAGAGACATTTTAAACAAAAATTGTTCAGAACAATTATATCTGGTACAGCTTCAACATTACCACACATTTGACATTAATGTAAACAGTCATTTACAAATCTCAACCGGGAAGAAATTTCATGGCAATTATTTGAAGTAAAAAGACAATACAATAAGTACATGTGGATGAGGCCTATAGAGAAAAAAATAATAATCACAGATTTCAGTCAAGATTCAGCTAGATAAGCTCAATGATGAAATTTAAACGTTCTACAGATGGAAAGATGGTTGGCACAACAATACCACCTAAATCTAGCTGAGCTCTTAGTTACAAAGTCTACAAAACAGAAGATATTTTTTAAATTAGAAATAAAATAACATGTACACTTCCACGTTAAAATATTGGCGCATACTAATTTTAAGAGAGGCAATACGTTGTTGCAATTGAAAAGAATGCTTCCTATGTTACAAGCAGTGGCAGTCATCCAGTGTTAAAAAAAAGGTAGCTATTACCGAAGAAGTTACACTAAAAGTAGATAAGTAGAACTATACCCTTGCAATTTTCGATGGATAGGAAGCAACAGGAATACTGAACTCAGAGGGCTGGGTGGCTCGATGACCTGAGGTAACAGTAATCTGAGAGTACAGAGCTGTCATAAACTTCATCACGCTAAGAAGCACTTAGCAGCTACAAAGATTAAGACAAGAAATATTCTGGGAAAAAAAAAACAAAAAAAAAACTCAAATGCTAGATTGAATATCTCTGCTAAACATATGATATGAGTAAATTTATATCATCTGCTCTAAAGTCCAGATGTATACATTTACAAGAGGTGATTGTACAACAACCAGAAAAAAACCAAAAGCGTTGAAAAGTTCACTGAATCACCCTGCTACACCTATTACTTACAATGACAAATAAATGGGGTTTAAACAAAAACTAATAGAACACTCTGGATATAATTTGTAAAACTTTATAAAGATAAATTGATACAGATTTAAAATTCCTGAATGCAACAATAAAACCAAATAATTAACACTGTAATAAATTTGGTAAACATTTTGGAGAGCACACAATGCAGAGTTCTTGGAAAGGCACAAAATTTTCACCGGAATAAGAATAAATACAGCTAACTCGGGGAGAATGGAACATCTAGCACAAACTGGCCAAACTGAGCCTGAGCAGAACTCAGGTAAAAATTGGAAGTTATAGTAAGAGTTCTTCAAGAAATGACCGAAGCTTAACAGGTCAAAAACAATAAACTGCTTATCAGAGCGAAGAACTTTCAAAAGCACAAAACGAAAACCATCACCCTCAAGAGAGACTACAGAGCAGTAACTCTGCTAGATTGGATGAATATCCAAATGATTTATAAACAATGCATGAATATGATACAAATGAAAGATATATAAAATTACACGAAAGAGAGATTCAAAATTGAAGACATCTCTTTCTTCAATTTCAAGGCACATGAAACAATCGACTGGACAAACCCAGTTCTGATGTTTGTCAATCTACATGGTGTCTAAGCGACGGTAATACAACAGGTAAGGAACACGGGGTGGCCGGGGTGTCAAAACTTGGTTTAGTGACATGACTTTCACAGAACTGTCATCATATCTGATCCATGTATTATATCCTACATGGAAAGCATCAGTAATGTAGTGGCCTTTTGTAGCTTCTTTCCCATCATGGTAGACAACTGAAACAAGAGAAAAACAATAAAATAACCGTAAAAATTGTTTGTAATTTAGTGTTCTAAAACAAATTTTAAAAATTACCGGCAAACAATTTGTAATG
>NW_026267236.1:236537-240954 GCF_000697945.3 Frankliniella occidentalis
GTGCACCTTCCCCCTCCCCTCCCCTCCCCGTTGGAAAGAATTTGGAACTCCAATAAACCTTAATATTTGCAAAAATTTTAGGAAGATAAATAAATGGGTGTTGTACTAGTGGTAAATTAAATTGAAATGCATAACAAAACAAAACACAAAGCAGTTTTCCCATATAAGTTCAATGCATCTAACATGCCATATTATTACACAATATTACACATCAGTTACATCATAATTACAAATGCTGCAGCAATATACACAAGATACAACATGGATAGATAAAATTACAGAATCCTATAACTTAAGATCACATTAAAAACAATCTTTGTTGTTGATTATGAATAATAAAAGTACGATGAAAAGTGAAAACCTACAAAAAGAGCTAAAAGAATGTGTGTTGATTCATAATGCAATTGACAAGAACTACTAAAAGATTTAGGCGATGAAATAAGATCGTTGGAATTTTGCTCTTCAAGACCTGGTTTGTTTGAGTTATCAACTGAGTAAATATCTCTGTTGTGGCCACCTCCTGCTGGAGCAAGTTCAGGATTCATTGGTTCGACGATGTCATCAGTTCCAGTTGTAGATGGGATGTCAGATTGGCTGATATCAAGGTCCACTCTGCGATTGGCTTGACCAAGGCCATAGGGCTCTTGAGCATTAGTTCGAAGAAAGTAAAGCCCTTTTGACCTGCATACAAAGTCAGAGATAACTAAAGTAATAGATAAAAAAAGAACACATTGCCACAAAAAAAGAGTGAGTACAAGACTAACGAGTTAGGGGTAGAATATCCCATAGGAATCACATCATTGGTGTCACAAAGTCCATTATCAAAGTCTGTCCACGACGTACAGTTGTGCGCTGGAAATGCCTCAGGGTTGTAGATAGATTCAGCAAAATAAGTATAGGCCATGAAGTGATTGCAAACAACTGAAAGCAAAGATCAAGAAGAAAGTTACTAATCAGCACAATACTAATTTATCTAATCATCAAATACTTATCAGATACTAATTTCTAACTTTCTTGACAATACTCGTGTCAACAAAACAAATGCTTTCAAGTATAAGATTAATTTTGACACTCACGTGGAATATCTTCAGTCTGACAATGAGGTTGCTTACTGCCACCATTTGGGTAAAAGTCAACATGTCCCACAGCTTCAGACATGGCAACAAACCCAGCACCAGTATGCAATCCAACAACAAAATTGGCATCACTTGCATCAAGACGCCCAGTATTGTTAACCTTTTCAAAGCCTGGGCGAGCTGGGTCCAATCCTACAATCAGAGCCAATGTGTTAATAACACCTCATTAAGCTAAATTTTCTATTTTCTATTCAGCTGAAATACCTGTTATTCTTCCAAGACGCCCATTAAGCAGAGAACCAGTAATGCCTGCAGCATGGGCGCCCAAACTAAATCCTATTATGTGAACTCGCATCAGGTCAAGTCCACTTTCTTCTAGATTTAATAACAAGCGGTACAGGTGTTGTGCTACTAATAAAGTATTTGCTGCAGCCAAATCATACCATGGGCCACGTGCTAAGTTAGCCCACTGAACCGCAACAACAGTAATATTCTGTTTGAACAGCAGCGCTGCAGAAAATGAAAATAATATGGTGATTAAATATACTTTTAAGAGGACAGGAAATTCAAATACAAGAAAAATTTTGGAAGAAAATATATTGCCAATATAACAATCCGAGGACAAATTTTGTACAGGTTAACAAAAGAAATGAGATATAACATAAAATACATTTACCATCTCGAATGAGGGTGACAGATGTACTGGAAACTGAGCCAGTAAAGCCATGAAGGATGACCACAAGATCAATGGAAGGATCCACAGGAGTTGAGGTAGAGTTAATGGCCACCACTTGAGGATTCACCGGGTTTGACCTCAAAGTGATAGGTAAATTAAGTTAAGATACATAGTTGAAGCAAAAAACAGAATTTTTCATATACTGTCTCTGAAGTAGACAGAAATATACACTTTACAATATTTTTCACTCCATCATATAAAAACACAAAAATCATAGGATTCTGCAGTTAATATCATTATCAAGCTATGTATGATTGCTACGCAACCTGTTTGATAACACAAACAAATTCCACCAAAACATTACTTTTAAATCACATGTTTGCTTGTTCCAAAGTGTCATAAACACAGATGTTATTTAAAAAATAACATACAAGCAGTGAGAGATGATGACGAGTAGCTCACTGACGAAGATACATGACTGAACTTAACAATAAGATAACTCACGCTAACACACATTTTCAGACATACATTCATTCATTCATTCGCACTTTCACACTTAAGCCTCCTCTCAGGAAAAAAAAAAAGGAAAATAAAACAATAGTTCATGCCAGCAGTAAGAGGAGAAGCTGCCGCAAAACTAGGGCTATTAGTCTTCCATGGCGTATTTCCTGGTCCACTCCTTGGCATTGCGAATGGCTTCTGCTTCATTGACACGCCACAGTTCAGCTACATCGTTGGCCAGAGGATCATCTGGATTGGGAGCACTCAGCAAAGCTTGAATAGACAGAAGTACGGTACGAATTTGAAGTGCTGGACTCCACTTGTCCTTTAAGATGTCCAAACAAATTCTTCCCAAACGGTCAATATTAGGATGGTAAATTTTAGTAATAAATCGCACTTTAGGCGCGGACATAGGATAATCTTCGGGTAAAAATAGCTCCAGTTTGAATAATCCACCTTCGAATGGAGAACCTTCGGGACCAGTGACGATTACGTGGAAATATCTTGCGTTGTTTTCATCGGGCACTGCCGATATGCCCGGAACAGGCTCCTGGAGAAGACGCTGCGTTTCCTTGATAATTCTTCTAGGGAGAGAGGCCATTTCGAGCGCTCTTTTCGATGATGTTCTTTCTATTCTAGATGAAAGTTGTTTATGTCGGCAATATTGCGGTTGTCCAAGGCAGATTATTGAGAGGAAATGGCCGCCGAGGAGATAAGTACGAACGAACGAAGCCGGAGCGAGAGAGACAGAACTAACTTCGACTCGCTGCGAGGCTAGACAACCTGACGACATCAAATTGAGCCGTTGTTTTACAAACCGCAGATATACTATCGAAGTAAGTGTAATTTTTTTTGTGAATTAAGTATTGAAAAATTAGTTTTTCTGTTATGTATGGAGCTAAAATTTAAAAAAAATTGAATGGGTAAATACTCCACTTGGAAAGTGTTGACTGTTTTGGAGAGCAGGCATGCGACAGCTTAACCAACAGTACACGATAAAGAGGGCAAAGAGGTCGACAAATAAATGGGAACTAACAAACAAAATTTCTGGAAGTTATCGCTCCTGTGAAAAGAATCCAAATTAATTTTCGATCATGAATTACAGAATCATATATTTGAGTCCTGACAGTGAGTAGTTACAAATAGAGGTGGACGACAGACAGTTGGTGGAACTGGAGAGCTGATCGGAGGGGAACAAGGCACACGCAAAGCCGCGGGAAATTTCAAAGTTTCATTTTCCTGAGTGGAGGGTCACCTAAAGGGGTCACCTTGCCTCTGAAATTAGACCATCTCTGCATCCGAGTGATGTCTAATGTTCTGCGAGAGGTGAGATGTAGCGTCGTTTCAAAACCAAGTTGCGCCATGTCAGCTGAGTGAACAGTTAGGGCCTACCTGGTGTGCACATGGAACTCCACGTCAGGACCGATCGGGCGTCCGGGACTCTCCTCCTCGCCCGGGGCCTGCATCGCGAGCGTGGGGTTGGCGAAGCTCGACAGGAGGCCGAGCGGCGACGGCGCAGCAGCGTCCTGCGGGAAGGGATCGGCGACGGGGGAAGCCCCTGCGACAAAACCACACACCTGTATAAGTTCCCAAGGAAGGCGCCGCGCGGTGATATATATCGCAGACTTTTTCCATCACACTTTGGTGCTACGTTGATGCGTTATTGTGGTTGGTCAGGAGCAGCACGTCGTGTGATCGGAAATTGAGAAAACAAGGTCGGGTACCGTCATCGCACGCCGCCGCACACCAATGCGATCGGGCTCCGCGTGGAGGACAGGAGGTGAGGGGGGAGGGGCTGCGTGTGTTATGCGCGATGATTGTCTGAGCTCATCGCAGTGTCATTCGGCGTCAGGCGTGGTCATCCACTGGTCATAACCATACGTGTCGGGCGGCCACGGCCCAGGAGTAGCCTACAGGAGGTGCAGGGTATACAGGAGAGGCGCGAGGAAATGAGTACCGACATGAGGCGGGGAGCCAGCGCGCAGCGTACACGAGAGGGTACCCGCGCGTCGGACGGGACGGGACGAGCTCGGCTAAGGAGATCATAGGTTAATTGAGCCACCGTCTCTGCTGTCGGTCCCGACGACGTTGGAGCTCGTTTACCAAGAAAGAGCGACGGCCACACGTCATCAAAAGTTACGGGCGAGGGGGGCAAGGGGGGGGG
>NW_026267236.1:248829-250910 GCF_000697945.3 Frankliniella occidentalis
AAATTGTTTGTAATTTAGTGTTCTAAAACAAATTTTAAAAATTACCGGCAAACAATTTGTAATGTTGTTGATTTGGTTTTGTTTTCTTTGTTGAGGAAAGAAGTTCTGAAACAAGAAAAAAAATAATAAAAAATGGCTTAGTAAAAAGTGAAACACCAAAACAACCAAGACAAATGAGAACATTGTGAATATCTTACTTGATTCTACTTTAAGGTCAACCTCATAGCGAATAGACTTCACTATTTTGTTACAACCATCTTGACTATAATCGAAGCACTTAAGATGAAGCAGCAGAACTGGAGGTAATTCTTCCAGTAGTACCTCTTGCCATGCTGAGACCTCTTGGTTTGAGCGTGAGCATGTTACACCCTCCAGTACGTCTCTCTTAACATATGCTTCTAAGGCATCCTTTACCGATGAACTATTCTGCAAAACCAAACAAAAACAGTGAGTGATAAAATAAGTACATTAGACTCGAAACCAAGAAATGATAGTTCAAATTCATAATCATTCCATGATAAAATTTATTTATGCAGATAAAGTAACATACCTCTATGTCAAGCTGCAGGGTAAAAAATGGTTGAACATTATCAGTATTGGCATCCTGTCCGCTTCTCACTACTCTGGATCTTAGTTTGCCCCGGAAGATGTCAGATAGAGGTGTTCGTCCAAAATCTGTTTGTCTAGTGACAGCGCCTTTATTTTTAGGGCCCACACAAACCTGATGAAATTTAAGTTATAAATATAGAGAGGTAATAGTCTATATTTTATGACAGTACTACCACCATCTGAAGCAACTAACCTTCCATTCATCCGCATCATCTTGAGAGAGGCACTCAGTTTCCCCATTTGAGGAAGCCGGAATGGGAGGTGGTATTGTAGAAATATCACCATTGGGGAGATCACCAGCAATCTTCATGAGCTCGAGCATTTCATCATTCAAACCATTTAGAAGACATGACAGAAATTCTTCAGCATCCTCTTGTCTTCCTTCAACCATTGTGTCAGTGCGAATAACTGATAGCATACGGTACACACATGTTGGTTCAAAAGCTGATCCTGTAGGTATGTCATATTGAACATCACTCTCTTTGCTCCGAGCTGCTCGATCTGCACGCTTTAATCTTGCTGAAGATGGTAGCTGATTAAATTCTTTCACAAAGGTCTTCCTAGAATGAAAAACAGGGGTGTAAAATATTGTAGTGTTGAGATATGAAATTAAGTAATTTCACACTAATTTTTATCACTGACATGCTCTCAATGATGGCAGTGTGAGATTCAGCAGAAGAACGTCCATGAGGCAAGCAGCTTTCAGGTAAACTGTTAAATAGATTATAAAATGGCGGACAAGCCAGAAGAGCCTGAAGTGTAGCGTTTATGTAACACCAGTTGTTCCTGTTTGTAAGACCCCTTGGTTGAAGACTAGCAGGTTTATGGTCTAAAGAATACTCATGAAGCCACTCTGGAGAAAAAAATATCAGCAATGTTAAGAGGTACTGAACAATTTTAAGGGCATGTTGGTTGTTAAAGTGTAGGCCATTACCAGATAATCGATGCAGCCTTGGTTCGTGTGAGGGATTTGGTGGAGGCAATGCAGGAGCTACACCAGATGGAACAGCACCAGTCTTTGGCTGAGTGTTGGGCAAGCCTTTGTTTGGGGGTTGCATTGGACCCCAGCCAGATTGAGTTGGAGGGGAAACTGCTTGTGGCCCATCACTGAAACATACAAGAAAAAAAAAGGGGTATTAATTTAATGGTTACAAAAGACCTATGTGAACAGCATTGACATAGTTCAGCAAATGTCCAAAAGTTCAGACTTTTAACAGGCAATAAGTGAAGCAGTTGGTAGCTGATTCAACGAATCTCTTGTGCACCTATCGTACAGCTATGACCAAATAGCATTATGGCTTTGGACTCATATGACAAAACTATCACAAATAATTTAGATGATAGAGAGGTAGTTGAAACACGGTTGATTTATTTAAAAACCTAACCAATCAATATTACAATGGTACTGTTGAAAATGCAGATACATATGCGACAACACTGAAGTGGCAATTGGCTTGACAGCCCTTACAGTC
>NW_026267236.1:252385-267635 GCF_000697945.3 Frankliniella occidentalis
TAGCTTTGACAAACATTTAATTTAGCAACAATCATCATGCAGACACGATAAAAGTAATCTGACTGCTGGCTTTTGATTGTGCCCAACCCACACTGTAAAGTATGACTAGATGTTCAAGAGCTGACAAAAAGCTGAACCAAGCCTTTCTAAACAGCAAACAAGTGACATTAAAATTAAAAATGATAAAATACTGTAATTGAAATTTCTGTTACTACACAGGTACAATTCTAATAAACCAGCTAGCCTAAACATTGTCAAATGAAGGAATTAGTAATTATGTTTGAGAGTTTTGACTTCTAACATTTCATGAGTCGAATTGTTAGTAGCTTTAACAGACAATTACTTTGGCACCAACCATCATGCAGATCTGTCAATGAAACAGCCTGCTGGCTTTTGATTGTGCATTTACATATTGAAGTCTACTGACTAAGGATGATTTAAAATAGTAAGAAAATACTTGCCTCCTGGTAGTACTGTAGGAATTGGACACAGATGAATTTGAGGTGGTATACCCTGTACCAGCGATGGAAGACTGTTTGTTGCTATTGAAGAGGGACGCAAATGAAGCTTTGCTGCCCCACTGAAACAAAAGAATATACATTTAGCTTCAAAATAATTTAATTATTTATTAACAAATCAAAAATTTATACCAAAATTGCTTTCAGTGCTTACCGGTGAGCTGGTGTTCTGCGATGGGGTAGGATTTTCTTCCACCTTGGAAGTGGCATTGCCTACAGAGGTTTGCACTGGCACAGGAGTTGCTGCAGGTGGCTCGGGGGTTGGAGACTTGGGTGGCAGAGAGACAGCGGGCGATGGGGTTGTGGTCGGATTAATAGCAGGAACTTGAGAAGGGACCGACACCGGGGATGAAACTGGGGCCACGGCAGGGGTTAGAGCTGGCGTTGGAGCTGGTGGTGTAGGGGTAGTAACTGGCGCAGGGATGGGTGTGGTGACAGACGGTGCAGAAACGATGGGTGCCGGGCTTGGCTCGACTTGCTGGCGCGGAGGCGCTTGAACTGGAACGGGATTTGCAGGCTGGCTCACTTTATCTTCTACAACTGGGGCAGGAGGCTCCGGTTTCTTCACTTCAACGGATCTCTTGGTTGACAACACGGCCCCAGCTGGAGGTCCGCTTGAGGTTGCGCCCAGCGTTGTGGTTGGAACTGAAGGACGGGGAGCGTGAGTAGGGCTCTTCGCCTCCGGGGCAGGGGCTAATGCAGGAGCTGGTGCAAGGGACGGAGCTGGTGCAGGAGCTGGTGCAAGCGCCGGAGCTGGGGCCGGCACTGGAGCTGGTACTGGGGCCAGAGCAGGAGCTGGGGCCGGAGCGGGCACGACCGGAGGAGCCTGGATACGCACCGGGATGTGTTCAGGGGGCGGGTGGGTAGGGACCGGTACGGGAGGTACGGGAATGATGGGCGGAGGGGGCAGCACTACTGGAGCGGGGGCGGGGACAGACACGGGCGGCGCCTGAGGGTAGGACACCTTGGGCCCCGGGGGACCGGGCGGCACCCCCATGCTCGGGTGGAACTCGTACACCGGGTGGTACATGTAGATAGGCGAGCCGGTGGAGGGGTGGACAGGTTGCATCTGCGGCGGGTACTGGTACTGATATTGATACTGGTACGGGTACTCGTAGTGAGCGACGTGGCCGCCGTGTCCTCGCGCCATCATGTCCTGGTTGTGGCCGTGCATCATGTTGTTCTTATCCCTCATGGACTTGCGCTGCCGGCCGCGGGACTGATCCCGCTGTTGCTGCACAGGCGAACAGGACAAATCAGTAACAAGACTTTAGCCGCACCACCTTGGTTTTCTTTTCTTTGAGCAACTTACCGAAGTGTCAATCATCTGGTACGGTGCGTGGGTGTACTGCGGCATCGCGTGCTGGTACATCGGGCTCGGGACGTAAGGCACGGCTGAGTATATGGCATGCGGCTCCTCGGGCTGAGGCGGGTAACCCTGCCCCAAGCCCTGGGCAGGAGGGCCGTGCAGCATCTCAGCGTGTGCGGTGATGGGCGGTGCAGCGGTCGTGGCCACCCCTCCATCCATGCCAGATGATTGAAGCATAGAGGGAGCGCAGGTGACAGTAACGACCTGCCCGACATCCTGGAGTGTCGTCTGACTTAACTCATCACCACTGGCTCCGTCTAGGTCGGATGCAAGATCCAAATGAGCCCCATTGATTGGGTCACCTGCAATATGTTTAACAGCTTATTACATGATAAAAAATTTGAGGTCACAAAACACTGATGAGGAAGCAAGAGTAAAATAAACAGTGCATAATTAAAAAATGAGTAACATTTGTTTTTTTAATTAAAATGTGATTCAGCCAGCAACTATGTTAGAGCCAGAATAATTTTCTAGAGTGGCCCACACTAAAGATAGCAATTTAAAAAAGTATAAAACTCGGAAGTTTGATTCAAATATGTTTACTTGTAAATGAATATCAAAGATTAGATAAGGAACCAGCTTTCATGTAGCAGGAGTACAGATGTCAAGAACAGTAACATGTAGCAGATACTACTTTGATTCTCAAAGACAATGTAATAAAACCCAGTATAGCTTTAAATATTATAAATTTAGACATTAACCTTAATCAACCATAGAGAAGAGAAATTCAAAATTCAATCATGCAAAAAATTAAACAGCACCCATGCATTTGTTTAAAAAACAATTCAAGAGGAAGAGGAGGAGGAAAACTTGTGGGAAAATGTACAAAGGAGTTCAGGCTCAAAGGGTACATTTTGAAAAATCAATAAACAAAAAAATGTCCAGGGCAATGTAGAAGAGAACATGGCATAAAAAAACAATGCAAAGGTGAAAAGTTCTAGCATTGCACCAATTGCAATTTGACTTCACAGCTGCGTTACTATCTTAGCTGTGAAGAAATTATGCATCTGGAATTAATTATCAGGGGGGAACCCAGAATGAAACTGATGCTGACCACCCTCTTAAAGCAACAAAGGAAAGTCCACAGGTTCATGTACATCATGGAGTGCAGGTACTGAAGACAATTTGAAGAGGCTAAGGTAGAATGGGTAGAATACTCCCTGCAGTTGCTTGCTACAGAGAAGCCTCTACAGAACAAAATTTTTGGGAGCACAGGGAAAACTATTTGCTTTTATAATGATTATAATAATAAGAATAATAATAAAAGAAGATTCTCAATTGTATGAGCTCATTAACTACTAAGGTGAGATGATTAATAAAATTGAAAGCACCTACAATGGAAGCAAAATCCAATGAAATTTGAATACCAAAAATAGGAGAAAATTACAACTTTGTGATAAGTGTTAACATTTTATTGCAATTATCTACTAGATATTTGCCAACAGCAGGTAAGGGAATTCCCTGAGCGTGTACTAGCAAAACACATGTGAGAGTTAAAAAGTTAATTTAAAACCAAACCAGTCAAAATGAAGCATCAGAGTACAATTTGGTAAATTGTATAATTTTTGGATATAAACTAAGTGAAATGCATGAGCAAAACCAGCAGCACAGCAAGAGCACACGACACGCATTTACCTGCGGGTACTGGTTGTAACCATTGACATGTGGGAGACCCGCCGCTGAAGAATGGAGGGGGTAGGAAAGCATGAGGGGGAGGGAGGGTGGCCACAGCTGCATAAACCCATTGTAATTCAAAACAATTAAAACTCAGAATTGAGAAGTGATTCAAATGTGGTGAGGCAAGAGCAATGTAAAGTCCAATAAAAGAAGTAGGTACATAACATCAAAGCTATCAGAATTGAAAAGAGAAGTCTCTCAAAGTTCCTGTAGTCTACAAGCATGATGTGTAACATGTAACACAGTGACAGTACCCATCAGGTCAGTCAATGATATTATGAATATCGCATTCATTAGTGATTGACCATTTAGACTTTGAACATTTCCTGGCAATTCCAATGTTCTTGTAAACATGTTACTCAGAAAATGGTCATGAAAACAACTTACCAAACTGAATGTGCGCAGCTGAAGGATCTGGAGAGGCCAGCCAATTGCAGGGTCCATTGTTGTCTTCTGGGTTTAGTTCTTCAAGTGGTGGATCAGCCGATTCTAGCACTGTTTCTTCATACCACGGTAAGGTGAGGCCCTGCTGCTCGGGGTTGGTCCCGAGCACAGAGCGCAGGAGACTTAAGTCATCCTCACCCAGATCAGACAGATCCAGGAATTCATACTCCTGAATAATAACAATTAGAATTTTAGCAACAAAAATATACTACAGCAGAAGCCAAGGAAAGTCAAATTGAGCATAATAAGGTACTGTGCAGTAGAGCACAGCCTGTCAAGACTCCAAACCATAAACATGATTAAAAATTGTTGCCTGGCTCTCTAAGAGTAAGAAATTTGGCTGAAATGATTGGAATTCATTAATTCCACTAGGATGAGAAACGACCGAAACTAATACTGACATTAAACAATGGCCGAGACACAGAAATAGGCCTACATGAGTTGCTAAACCTTATGTGCTACAGGACATCACTTCGGTGCATACCATGGGTGGAGTTGTGAGGAGGGATATTTCCAACAGAACGCGACAAACCAAAGATGTTAATAAATGAACAAGGCTGCATAAAGCAGACTCATATCGGCGCCCGCCGAACTCGGCATAACCTATGCCGCAAGAGGGGGGGGAAAGGGGTGTTAAGGTTAACCAACTCAATGCCAGAAGGCATCACGAAAGGTCAACAAGGAGTTCGTAAATAAACAGTAGTAGTTATCCCCTGGTATCAAGAACCATCTCGCTACATTGTGCGGCAAATTGCTAACACAGAACCCACGTGCGGCATGTTTGCTAGCGAAATGGAGCTCAGGGAGGAATGGGAATTGGCCGGATAATGAAGTGGGCTCAGGACACGACATTTAAAGCTCTGCTAGAGCGGAACGGCACGGCAAAGCACTACAAGTGTGTTTTACAATCCGAGCGTCACATACGCGTCCATCTTACCTGAACTGGATTATCCATTGGCCTATATTTTGAAGTCAAGTCATTTCTCATCAGAAGAAGCCATGTTCTTTAGTTTTGAGAAGTAGTGCTTCCGGTCATGGCGAAAGCACCACAGCACGAAAACTCTGTTTCCGGTTAGGGTCTATTCATAACATACCCACCACGATCATACATTGACCATGGAATTCTTTCATTTTAGCAGATTTCAATGAATTTTCCGAAGACGGAGTTTTGTGTATTCTGGTTTGTAAAAAGAATGTTCACGTAAGAAATTTCTAGAATACTTGAACAGAAATATTCATTCCAAGAAAACACCTTGTCTTCATGGAGTGGTCACATGTGGTCATGTCATGCATGGTATATGATGAATATACTCTTTAAAATGAGCGGGAACAGGTTCAAGGCGGGTGGGTGTTAAGTTTGAACCCTTAACTTCCTACACTGCTATTGTTCTTCCCCGTCTCAGTTATGTCAAAGTCTGCTGTTCTAGGAAAAATCATTCAGAACTAATATCTTGAGATTAACCTTAATTTGTTTTTCCCATATTGCTTGAATTCTAATTGAATTTCATTGTCGGCCGAGTGCCGAGCAGGACGAATTCCTAACCTCCCCATCTGTCACTTAAATTTAGTAGTTATTATTGTTACAACTTTTGCATCAATATATTTCAATACTTTCAATCAAGAATATTAAATTATTTCAACAAGTGGAGTTTCGTGAAATATCAGAATGGTGTCATCTCCTGATATACCTGATGTACTATGTCGGCATCAAGAAGTTATGCAGCTGGTTTCACTCTTGGGCCACGTAAGAAATCCATTTTTAGTGTTGTCAATTTATTACTGCTGTGCATGCATAGTCTCTTCTTAAAATTTCATATCATCTGGGTAGTTGTGGTTCACTTGTTTTCATGAATATTTGTTCTCTATTCTTGACAGCCTGGAGAAAGTGTCCCACAATCTATATTTTTGACTGGTCACAAGTCTAGTGGAAAATCATATACACTTATGAAAGTTTTAGATTCCTTAAATATTCGTTACGCTTCTGTAAATTGTGTTGAAGGGTACATGCCTCGTTTACTTTTTGAATCTATTTTGTCACAAATTGTGGGTACGTATAGATTTTTCACAATTGCAACCTGTTCTGAACTTTGTAGAAAATAAACCACTTGTTATTATCCAGGAGAAACTGTACCTCCCAGTGCAAGATGTGAAAATATTATGGAATTCATCTTACAGTTAAAAATTATTGCTGATAACCATGACCTTCATGAAAGTGTAATTGCTGTGGTAAGTTTGCATTTATTTTGTACCACCATATTTTGTTTATTTTGACTTGTCAAATCAAGAAAACTTGCCTATTGTTACCTTCTAGGTTTTGGAAGGAAGCGATAGGTTACGAGATATGAACCCAAATCTATTACCAGCCTTAATGAGACTACAAGAGCTAAGCTGTCTGAAGAAAGTTTGTGTTATTCTTCTCAGTGATGTTTTGTGGGACAAGTTTGCTCCGTCTGGTGGCCTTCCTCCACCTATTCAAATATATTTTCCTCAGTACTCTCAAAGTAGGTAGAATTAATCTTGACAATTTATTTTCTGATCAAGTATCCTAAACCTTTCCAAATTGTCTTCCTCTAGATGATATTCTAAAAATTCTGTCATTGGATAAGCCCAAGGATTATCCAGCCGACTTTCATTCAAATTATCTCCAACTCTTTGTAGCTGTTTTTCTGCGATCTTGCAGGGACATAACTGAGCTTCGGTACAAGGTGGGTGAATTATTGTAACCTCGTCTGAATTAAATTGAAAATCATACTTACCCTTGCTATCTCCAGGCAGCTGAAAATTTTTCCAAGTACTGTGAACCCATTGAAAGGGGAGAAATTGATATTAATGACTCCGGTAAATTATGGAAGCACATCTCTCCCCATCTTAAAGCTTCACTTCAAATGATTTACATGAGATTTGAGACAGGGTATGCATGGTTACTTTGCTTATGCTTTGCTGTGAATATGTAAACGTTTCTTTATCTATGGAATTATTATTATTGTCAGGAAAAAGATTGCCACAGAAGTTGATAGTGGGACATCTATGGACAAGCACAGCACACTTTCATCCTCAGCCAAATATGCATTGAGCTTTGAGCTCCCGTATTATGCCAAATACCTTATTATTGCTGCATTTTTAGCCTCATACAATTCTCCAAAGGAAGATAAAAAGCTTTTTGTAAAGCTAAGTGGTAGAAACAAAAAGAAAGTTCTGAAAAAGAATGCTCAAACTAAGATAAGTTCACTAGTCATGGGGCCTCGACAATTTGATTTGGAAAGGCTTCTTGCCATATTTTATTCAATCATTGAGGAAAAACCCCACATATCAGTCAACTTGCTAACACAGGTCTGTAGCAACTACTCTTGGGGCATTTTTAGGATTTGTGTTATGCTAGTGCAGCAACTCAAGCCATTTTTAATCTTACAGATAACCAGCCTGGTTGAACTGCAGTTACTTCAAAAAGCCGGAAGTGATCCTTTAGAAGCCCCTAAGTACAAGTGTGCAGTAGGATTCGATTTTATCATCATAATTGCCAAGTATGTCGATATTTCATGTTTTCATGAGCCAATAGGTAGAATGAAGATGAATTTAATTTGTGATATCGAATTCTATTTTCTCAGGACACTCAGCTTCAATGTTACAAAATACCTTGTGGATTACAAGTAATTTTGGGGGAAGATTGCTGGTAAGGTCTTATGAATTTTTTTTAAGTGTGAATGATTTTTTGACTGCAGCAACTTTATCTGTATTTAGAACATTTATTTTTTTGACAAGGAGATACAATACAATTATTTTAAAAGAATTCTTAATAATAGTAAAATGAATTAACTACTTAAAATTAATTTTAAGTTCACATTCTAAGGAACATAGTCCAAATGTTTTAAAAATTGATGGGACAGGTCATGTCATGACACAATCATCAGACAGATGTAAAACAAGAGAGATGTTCTTGAGGTTCTTACTATGCCTATCAAGGCAAGGCATTAAGTGTGAAACAAAACAAAATCATTTGGCTTTGGAGTCAGATTTACACTTAAGAGATCTCAATGATACTGTAAAAATGAATACAGCAAGCACCTTTGCCTCAGAAAATTAATTAAATTTGTTTGGAGTCACAATCTTTCAAAAGCCATTCACATATATGGCAAGAGAAGAGCCGTGCTCTGTTAGGATGTATGGTGCTTTTTCTTGCCCACACTCAAAACAAAAAGCCAACAAATTCATTTAAAAACTAGCAGTCTTTCAATGAATTTTAAACCACACTTTGTACACACACAGAAGAAAGGAAACAATCCATGGGTCATACAATTTAAAAAAAGAAAAAAAGAAAAAGAAAACAATTTTGTACTGACTCTTGACAAGAGTAAGAATAGACACTGATACCTATGGAATTATTAAACTAACATCAGTAAATATAACAAATATAATAAATTAAACTTTTCAACCAATAACATAAAAGAACACAGTAATTTAGGGAAATCAGAGTTAGGTATAATGCTCTACACACACAGCACACACACAATCACAACACCAACAATTGTTTGTTGAAATAGTAATGCAGACCCAGCAAGATTTAAAAGACTTTCTTTAGAGTTAAAATGTTGCTAGAGACCAAAACCTACAATACTACTACTATGTGTAATGAGTGTAACACAGTTCTATGGAATAAAATAAAACCAAAATGCACAGCAGAGATACTGGCTCATTCATTTAGAAAATAAAGGCATTCATAGTGTTTAATTACTGTTACAGTAGTTAATGAAGCCCATAAGTAGGATACTCATAATTACAGAAATGTTTACACTTGATAATCTAGATTCAAATGAATAACTTTCCATGTCAAGCAAAAATTTAAAAAGGAAACAAACACACACAACAGCATACACATACCATGAATAAAAACTGAATGAACACACTAATTTGAACAATAATATGTGGTAGAATTCAACAATCACATTACAATATAGTAAAACAATTCATATTATGTTCCAATACAAATAATAAAAACTTAAATCACAGCATACAGAGTGACACATTCTGCATCAATATAATAACCTTCAATTTAATAGGGACGGGAAATTAATGAAGAAAAAAAGAGGGAAGCATAGGTAACAATTGTTTCCATGTTGTGAAGGCTCGAAAAAGTATACACTGTGGCAACATGGCAACCACATATTTTACTTTGATGAAGTCCAAACCTTGCTTGTTTTTTTACTTACGTTTTATGGATATTTTTTTTTTTTTTTAAGAAACACAGTGCATAACAGTTTGGCTCAAATTTTGTATTCAAGGGGAAACTTTTGCAAGTTGCTTTGCTGTAAATGCACAAAATCTGTTACATTTGCTGAAGTTACAACTTTTCTGAGCTTGAAGAAGTACACAGTTACTGTAGTAGCTGTGCTACATGGAATATTCCATGGCATTATTACATAGGCCCACTAGTATATTTAATACACTAAATTAGTACAATTATCTAACACAGTTCTATACGGCATAGACTGAGTGATTAAAATTATTGAATGACATCTTGTACTATATACAGTACACTTTAAAATAAGAAGTATAAAGTTGTACTATATTTAGTACAAGATTCTGGTTCAGAAGAAATAGGGGTAGCTAGTACTTCTTTGAGAGTTTCCAAGTTGAGATAGAGTGAATAAAAGGTCTAGGCTTGTTTAGAAACATTCAAAAACCTGGAAGAAATGGTACCTTAGCAGTTTTTCACCAAATATGCAGACCACAATCTGGAGAGCATCAAACATAAAATGTTGCCGAAGGCTACAAATACCAATCTCAACAGCTCAAACTTAATCACAAATCACTTAGATTTCTGTATTGTGAGGTTCTCGGGCATGGTGTATTCGGACATGTTTATTGTGATTTGATTTAGAAGTACTAGCTTTGCCACAAATATGACAAGTAAATGGACGAGTTCCATTGTGTATGCGCATATGGTCCTTAAGGTAATAATTACGATGAAACGTTTTGTTACATATGGTACAGGTGTAATTTTTGCCTTCTTCGTGTTGCCTCATATGACGCAAGCAGTTATACTTACGTACAAACTGACAACCACAGTGGTTGCAAGTGAAAGGTCTTACATTGCGATGAGAATTCATATGAGTGAGATAGTCAGGTCTTCTGCAAAATGAGGCTTTGCAAAGTGTGCACTTATGCTGCCTTGCAGAACGGCTAGCATGGGTCCATCGATGAGTCTGTAGGTTCCATTTAGTGGTGAAATCCTTTCCACAAATGTGACAAGGAAACGGACGTTCACCACCATGAATCTGAAATTGATTTAAAAAGTACAGGAAAAGATTAGGCTTTTATTCTTTGTTCTACATAAAACTGAATGTCATGGTTAAGTATAACCATAGATACCTTGATGTGGCCTGCAAGGGAAGTTTTCAAAAACACCAGGTGACAGATAGGGCATTCAATGTTTTCTCCTTCTCTTTTTTTGCTAGGAACATAACGACTATCATGTGCTCTTCGGACATGGCGAGTCAAACTTGCCGTATGGACAAATTTCTCAGCACAATAGTGACAAGATTTCGGCTTCATTTCGTGAATCTCTTTGTGCCATTCCAATTTTTTCTTTGAATGAAGAACCTGCAATTTAGACGAGAGAGTAACATGTGTTAGTTGTTTAGCAGAGCCCCTTCCTTTTTCTCTATAAATCAAATGGCACAGGCTCGGCTCACAATCCGTCACAGACAAGAAAGAATGAGGTAAGGACAGAAATGCCTTCACAAATTCCCCTTGCCTGAGGTGGCTCATTGTGGCTCATGTCTGGCCTGTATTAGCTTATTTAGAGAGAAAAGCTGTAGAGCTCAGTAAAATAGAAATTACACTACTACAGAAATACATTACCTCCCCACAGTGACAAATATAATCTTTAGTTTTAGGTTTCAGATTTAAATGATGCCGGTTTCGATGTTGAATCATATTTGAATATCGTTTGAAAGTCATATCACAGTCAACACATTTGATAGGGGCATTTCCAGTATGTGTATTCATATGTTCATCTAGTTTCTGTTTTGTAACAAATGATTTATTACATGAAACACACTTGTGGGGTTTTTCATCCATGTGCCACCTCATGTGAAGAGCCAAATATTTACGTCTAAAAAGTAAAATAAAAACTTTTAGAAAAGTACACAGTGAAAGATACCATAAGTGGACGATGAACGGGGAGAAACTAGACATAATTTACTGTACCTCACAAAAGTTTTACCGCAGAGCTGGCATTCAGCTGGGTGAACCATTAGGTGATCATAATAATTACGCTCCTTGTCAAATGTTTCACCACAAGTTGTGCACTGATACTTCTGATCTTTGTGTTTGCTAGACATATGTTGGGATAATTGTTTAGCAGTTTTGAAATCCTGAAACAATTAAATTAACTGAAAAGCTGAAAAGCAAAACCAATTATTGGCTGACAAATTATATAATTTAACCTTAACACCTACCTGGTCACATTTCTGACAGCCAAATGACCCTAACGCGGCTGACACGGCCTCGCTCTTAACTAAGGGCACTTCCACATAAGCAACTTCAGTTGACTCAAATGCTGTACTCTGGCAAGGCTCGGAGGAAATTTCAGGTACAACCTGAGGATTTGTTTGAGATTCAGAAGCATCAACAGGTTCAGTTTTACTTATTCGATACTGATTAGCAAAACCAGTTTGATCTGATGTTTCATCTTCAACAATAACTTCTTTTTTGATAGTTGACTTTGGTTTCCGAGGATTTCTTTTCTTAGGTTTGGATACACAATTGTCTCCCTCCTTGGAGGAGGAGCTTGGAGCATTAGTCTCTTCAGTCAGCCCTTTAATTTCTGATGTCATATGCACAGCAGGAAGAGGTGTGCTCTTCATCTGTTCACAAGGATGCAAACGACGTAATTTAAGAGTATTGAACACTGAAGAGCATTCCTTGCATCTGTAGACACGTGGTTTGGAAGGGGCTTTTTTCTCTTTAGTGTCTTTACTTTGTGATTGTTTGCTGTTAGAACCTTTACTAGACACACCAAACTCCACAGTGATAGGCTTCTTCCCTGTACTGTGGCCCTCACCATAAATTTGTGGCTGAATGTGAGATGAAAATGGGGCTGGAACAAAATATATGGATAAGATTACAACAGAACGGCATTCAAGTACTCGATAGATAAAATACTTCGTCTACAATGAATAATACAGGAATGATGCTTACATTCACCAACGAAGTTGCTGCTTGAAGAGGTTTTGGGGATGAAAGGTTGCAGTGTGTTAGTAAAGGAGGGTGCAGCATTGAAGCTGGCCGGATGGTTATCACCAACATTCGCATTGCCCTCGCTATCAGAAACATCAGAACCTGCCCAGCTTTCTCTTGCTGTCAAGTCATATGAAACAACTGGAGATGGGAGTTGTCGAGTAATGTGATATGCCTTGAAATAAGATGACAAAAGACAACATTGAAACATACAGTTTTTGACTTATTAATTCACAGAAATATGTAGTTTACTATATGACATAGATTCAAACTTTACATACCGGTACAGACCACATGGAACTACTGTTTCCCCCAATACTCTCTTGTTCAGAGAGTTCCCCTCTTGGGGGCATTGTCTCATCGGTTTGAATATTCAGAGGGGTGGAAGGTGAATCAAGTGATTTTTGATATGGTGATGGGGGTGCCGAATCTATTAGATTAGAAATTGAATGAAACCATTAATGCACAAAATCTCTGCATACAAAAAATGCGACAAAGTTACAAGTGCAGCCTACTAACCGCATGGGGGGCTCCCTGCCCTACTTAGTGATCTATCATCCTGGAAGTCACTGTATGACTCTGTAACTACATCTGGTATAATGAATTCAAATTCATTTTTACCCTGAATATTGTTGGTATTATTTCCAGATGATTTCTTTAAACATGTCAGGATTACATTTCCAAATGTTATGTTTTTCTCAGCATTAGATCTAAAGACAAAATATGACATTTGATTATGGTAGTACTGTGATAAAAACATTAAAAAGCAAAAGCAAAAGAAAGAAAAAAAAGGAATTATCTGAACTGGATTTTTAACCAAATTTAGATGAGAACTTACCTGAGGTCATTTGGCATGTGATCAATGTCACATGCAGCAGACAAGTCTTTAACAGCAGCATTACTTTGGTGTGCTTCCTTCTTAAGATTTGTTTGTGCCCTAGAGTTAGATTAAAAAAAAATATAAAATCAAAATTATAACATGAAACATTTCCACCAATTTAAGTGTGTACACAGAAGACAATATTAGGAATTATTTACCAATTTTCATCTTTTTCCTCACAAGGAATGGAAACTGAATGGCCAAGAGAAACATTGAGATCTGACCGAACTCTCAGGACACCTTCAACACTGCTGGTTGAATGGGCCCCTGGAGATCCTAGATTATTCCAGTTAGACAATGCTCGAGGTGACCCCTGGGCAATTCTACTAGGGGAAACTTCTTGAAATTGATCAGTAGGTGAATGCCTACTGGGTGAGCCTAAAGAAAAACATATCCGCTTCTTTGGTGGAGTGAGCAAATCTTGTTCTTGAGGTGTCCGATGTTCGAGAGATGAAGTAAATTCAGGTCCTGTTGAAAGTGTCTCTGACTCTGGAAGGTCTGACATCAGAACATGGGGCTCATTGCAGTGTTTTACAGTTGATACCTGAGCTTTTAAAACTTCTGAAACATATGAGGCTGTTTCTGGTGCACTTTCTAATTGATCTGACACTTTTTCCTCGTCTTCCCTAAGGTTTTCATGAAGGCTGTTTTCCTCTGAATCAGTTACTGGCGATTCAGAGCACACTAATGATGTTGAACTGTCACCTGGAGCAACCCAATCTTCTGAAAGGCTCTCTGCAGCAGTGCTTGCTGGCTTTGGATTGATGTTGCTCGATACGGTGAGCGAATTATTTCTTGATGAAACTTCAGATTTTAATGCTACATGCCCAGTTTGGGAAGGTTCAGTAGAGGGATGGGCTTGAATAATACTAAAGGGTGACCTCACCACACTGTTGCCCACAAGAAATTGCAAGTGCTGAGCAAGATTCAAAGGGCTGGAATATGATGATGAAGCAACAGAAGTGCTGGGTGGACACACAAATGGACTGTATAGTACCACTGGTGCCTGCTGAAAAAAGAAAAAAAAGGAATAATTTATGATTCTAGTCAAAGAATACAAAACAAAGTGTTAAACTTAATGCAAGAGAGAACAATACCTGAGTTGAGGGAGGGGGGGCAGAATTAGGGACGGCACTTGTAACTACTGGAACATGAATGAATTGTGCCACTGGGGATGAACCAGTCAAAAACTGAGGATACGGGGAAAGGTTGCTTGTTGAAGAGGATGGTGCGCATTGTTGCAGCGCATACTTTACAGACGTAGGGGGCAATTTTTCCTCATTTTCTGAGTCAACATGTAGATCTATAGCACCTTCTGTATTATTCCGAGTCTCATGAATACCTTCCTCATCAGAATCATGTGGAGGAGCAGGAGGAGTGCATGAATGAGTAGTTATATCAACAGCATTTTCGACCCGCTCATCATCCCCTTCTGGACTTTCCAGGGGCGAGTAATCTTTTTGTTGTACAGAGCTAGAGGGTTCAAAATCTTTGCAAGCATCTTTTAACTGTATTAATGCCTCAATAACTTGTAGTTTAGGGTGAGTGTTGAGGTGCTCATGAAGAGACTTAGCCTTGGGTAAGAACTGCCTGCATACTGGACAGCACACATTGCCTGACCCCATTTCGTTATGTCTCACCCTGACATCAGGTGCAGCAGAACACTGGAAATGAGGGAGAAAAAATAATTTAAAAAAAAGACGTCCATTCCATTTGTAGTGAACTCACTGCATGTTTCATGGCGGAAAAATTCTTCAGATTTCTGATATATTTTGAAGAAACCACATATACAAACAATGTCAAATGAGAACTTAGAATTGAACTATTTAGGCTATATTAAACAACAGAAAACAAAGCAATACTGTCATGAAGTCAAGTAGTGATAGGGTTACTGACAGCTGACAGCAAAACATAAAATAAATTGTGATGGGTTAGTGTGGAAAAACGCTACAAATTCAGAATCAGTTTGCTATTGTAACTTGAACCTAAAAGAGGCAAACATTGAAAGGTTCTTGACATTTTGATTTACGTAATAATTTTTTGTTAGTGTCTCTAACAATGCCACTGTCAGTAAACTCAAACAGTGATAAGGGCCATACAAACAGACTAAAAGCAATATATATT
>NW_026267236.1:272390-272946 GCF_000697945.3 Frankliniella occidentalis
GGGGCATGAAGGAAGCTGTACGCGCAGTCAAGGTGAAGGCGAATCGGTCAGTGTGAACTATGGAAATGAGGCCATCTTGGTCTTGACCTGGTAGGGAATGCTGACCGTTTGCTCGGTGCATTCCGCACACATGTTAATGCTCAACTACGGCGCATTGCATGTTGTCACTACTGGTTGCCGCGAAAGTTGTAACGTTTTTCTCGTGTCGGCATATTTTTACATGACTCGTCTCCACATTTACAACTATGGGTGACTTCACACTCACCTCCTGCGACTGGCAAAGGATTTGCCATTTCCTCGTTGATTCTCTGTACGCAATAAACTCTTTACTATGGGCAGCCCGTGCAGTCGGAGGGGGAATCAAATCGATATGCGTTTTCCTGCAGAAAAGCCAGGTACGGTATACCGAAGAGTACTTTCCTCTTGCGTCAGTCCGATCGTGGGCTCCCGGTCCCGACCTTGCGAGAAACGGAGAGAGAAGAGAAAGACAAGAGGAAAGGGCGGGAGGGGTTGGAGGGGGGGACGAAACTGTTTCGAAAATTTCCGAGATCGCATC
>NW_026267236.1:275349-280906 GCF_000697945.3 Frankliniella occidentalis
AAAAAACAAAAGTTAAAATATCTAACAATATAGTAATAATTAACTGTCTAATTCCATTGATTTCTAAAATATTTTCAATGCTCCTGTCAGCATCAAGTTAGGAATTCGGTCAAGGTAGAAGACAATGTAATTGTAGATCTTTGGAAAATAAAGTGAAAAGGCAAAAGAAAGACGAAGATCAAGATTAATGATAGGGCAATGCTGTGCAGCAAAATGACGAATAACTATAAAAACTTCTGAATAACTAGATAGTTATGTGAAAGACGGGGGGAGGGGGAGAAAACCTGAACGAGTGAGACCTAAATACATAATTTTGACGAGTACTGTAAAGTAAAATGCCCAAGATTTGTTTGATATCAAAGTACGCACCAAATAGTTCAGATATCCATAACTTTCAAGCACCCATAGCGATGAGTTCTTTCCGATGCACCATAAATACACGAAATGGGGAGACGTACAATTCTTACACCGTCGCCATATTTACCCTTCTTCTTAACTTCCTCTTCTCTAGGCATCGGGCAGCGATGCCAAATGGGCACTAGTGAGTGAGATTGCATCGGATGTTACAAATAAAATTAAGTTTCACCCAGTATTTCAAAAGTAATCGAAAACATATTTTTTCAATCATATTTGAAACTAGCACAATAACCTTACGGCAGGAAAATCCACACACAACAACACAAGACAAGCACAAGGCATTTAAATGTGATTCGATGCAGTATGAGAAAGTTTGTGCTCACATCTTTCCAAACAAAGTGTATGTGGTCGATGACCTCTCAAAGTGCACATCTGTCCCGGTAAAGACTGGCTGGATGCCGGATATTTACGATCCTTAGGAGTCACGTTAATGTCAAAAAACAACGCCATTTCGTTATTATTTTTAATAAGGCCGCTCTTCAAGATCTACTTTGAAAAGCTACTCAGCGGGGCAGGTGCCTGTCTGCCTGTTTGTCCGTTCCTCTAGAAGGACATGAGGGACGTGAGCTAGAGGCTGGAGCTGGAGGTCACTGCCACTCCCGGACGAGACGCTTGTTGCAAAACCTGGCAACCGTTCCAAGCGTTCCGATAGGGGTGAAATAAAGCGCTTTTTTTTTTATTATTATTATTTTTTTAAAAAATAGGGGTCAGTTTCGGAGCTAGAGGTTTATTAGCAAATTGGCAAAATTTTGCATTATTTGTCTTTGCGTTTCAATTTGTGATTAAGAACGAATGACTTTTATCATGCCAAAGGCGGCCGGTTGCCTCCAGCCACCTCCACCGCTCCGCTCCCCCCTTGCCTTCCGCGCCTGCACGCCAGTGCGTAGGCAACCCATCGTGCTGCCGCGTATTCTCCCGGACATCCGGTGCGGTCCTGGGCAGGGCAGCCAGGGAGCTAAAATACTTGTGACTACCACTACGACCCAAATCTTAGCAGGCCGTAGGGCCGCCCGGAATCTGCGTTTGGTACAAAGGCATGCAGTAACTTTTGTAATGTCAAACGCCGGCGGGGCGGGGGGCGGGGCTGGCCAGTCCGTTTAGCGGAAGGGCTTGTGTATTTATTATTTGTTTTTTGTTATTGTAGTAGATCTGATCTATAGATCCCCAGTTAGCAGAACTGCATTAAATCTGCATTTTATGTCTCATCTAAAACGCGCCTAAAATGCGTGTATGCGCCCAAAATATGCGCTTTTTAGACGCGGTTCAAAAAATCTAAATCAGGAATCTATCTTGAAAGCAGATGATACAAATTTAAGAATATGTCTGTTTTCAAATTGAAGCACGATCTGGGTACTTCAAGGAAAACCCTTGAATACCAGACGAAAATTCCAAGGATTTGCCTTGGAAGGTACGGGTTTCAAGACAAGAGTCTGGAATTTCAAGGGCCACTCTTGAAATTATCCACCCGACCTTGAAATCCAAGACATTTCCTCGGATTTCAAGACATTCTTTTTACCGTGACAATCTAGCTTGGTCCCATGGAATTAAACACGTACCTTACGGCCCATCATTGGTGCCTATGATTTAACATGGGAGTGGGACCACATAGTGGTCTCACCACAAGGAATGTGTTAAACGACTTTTTTTTAGGCACGTGTTCATCACATTTGCCGAGTATCAATCAAATTACACACAGCCAGGCGGGGCCGAGGAAGGGGGAGTAGTGGGTGGGGGGGGGGGGGGCAGCGCTGGAGCTGAGGCTGGGGATGTCGCCGCTCGCGGGCCTTCCCTCCTCCTCCCAAAGCGCCGCCGCGCGGAGACTGGCGGCTGGAGGCGGTGGCTGGAGGCGGTGGCTGGAGGCGGCGGCTCTCGCTGTGCTGTTCGTGATCGCCGCGGTGTGAGCCCCAACGCGGGCCCAAGGTACTCGCTAGGAGACAGCCCCTGTCCTGTCCGAGCAGCGCACGCGGCGCGAGAGCCTCGGCGAGGAGCCGCTGCGCACCCAAAGCCAAATGCCGGCTCGGCGTCCACAGTCGGTGGACAGACGCCGGACCCTCCACATGCCGCGACCGCGGTCTCCCACGATTACCAGCAGGATGAGGATCGCCAACAACGGAGACTCCACACGGGGACGGGCGGCCACCCCGTCCGCCCCCAAGCCCACTCTGAGGCTGCTGCTGCATCTGTCCATCTTTTTGACGGCGGCGCTGGCCGGGGCTCCCGGCGCGCGAGCCAACGCCAACCACACGGCCGTCGCGGAGGTGAAGACGGGGTGGGCGGCGCAACAGCACGTGTGCGACGGGGGGTAAGTCCAGGCTAGAGTGAGCGAGGGTGGTTCGCAGGAAGGAAAATGTGCGAATTTCAAGATCGATTTCAGGACACGAAACTGTTTCGAAAATTTCCGAGATCGCATCTGTCCGATATCGTCGGTGTTCACGCGTAGATGCCAGCATACTTGCCGGCGTTTTGCATTTAGGGGCCGTTCACAAATTCCGTCGCGCTATTTTGGAGAATTTTTCGACACCCATCCTGCATTGTCACAGTTAGTCACGATTTTGACTCACCCACCCCCTTTGTGTCGTCACATTTTCCAATTGACTCACCGAATGGCGCGCAACTTTTGAAAATAGTTATTGTTTTCCGCGCACAGTGAGTAACTGTGTGACGTCACATCTCGACCCCCTACCCCTGTGGTCACAATTGTTCACAAATTCGTCTACCCCACTCCCCCTAAAAAGTGTGACGTAATTTGTGAAGTGCCCCTTAGGCGCGTAGTGGGGCTCTAATTTAGGGGAGGCCATGTCGCACTTTTTGCCTAGTTACTAGCGAACTGGGCAGCAACTTTTAGGGGAGGTCCGGATCTGCGTCGTCACTGCCCACCTAACTACGTACCTGTTCATTTTACAGTTCGACAAGTGCACGTTTCTATATTGAGTAGACCTGGTGGCAGACTCACGCCGCGCACTTTCGTAGTTATACTGTACCGCATGAACTTTTGAACAAACATCATCGGCACCCAGGAAAGCGTTTTCTCGACCGTTCACGGGGCAATTCAATTTTCATTAGCTTTAGTGCAAATTGGCATAGGGACAAGCCAATCTTATCGGTTTAGCCGGGCACATTTCCTTCATTAAAGAAATCGACGCCTATTGTGCCGACAACTTTGATGAAATTCGAACCTCAAGCCAATCGGACTATTAAGGGACCTGGAACCTTACACCATACATACCTCACACATACTGGGCGTCTCGGCTCTTACATGCCAGTATGGTGGGTTGCATGGGCACCGGCTCGCATGCGCTGTCGGGAGCGCGCAGAATTTCGCACATCCCCACGGAACCGCGGGTTTCCCCTGTGGAACCACGGGGGATGCGCGAAATCCTGCGCGTACCCGACAGCACCTGCGAGCCAGCACGTACGCAACCCGCCATACTGGCATGTAAGAGCCGAGACACCCGGTACACACAAATGTTGAGCTAACAACGTAACATAAATTAACAAAAGCATCTGTATTTTCTCGTCGGTTTCTGTTTATCCTTGATGCATTAGTGGACAGGACACAGGACAGTGTCCGAATCCCCCTCCCCTCTCTGAGAAACGGTGCTGAACACATGAATCATCGTGTTTATGGGCTGAAAACAGGTGCACTGCGCACTATGCATGGTCACGCGCGCTAAATGCACTACAAAAATTGTCTACTCGCTTCCCTCCTCTGCCGTTATTTGGGAAGGGGGGGGGGGGTAGGAATCAATCTCACCTCCGTACCCCCCCCCCTCCCCTCCCGCCCCTCTTCTTTTTTTTACCCGAGTCGTGAACGCCTGAACGGCCGTGAATGTTGCAGCATTCCCTCGAAGCGAAGGTTGCTATACCACAATTGAGACAGAGGCTTCCTCTTGCCCTCCGCTTTGCCTTGCTCTGCCCAAATCTCACACTTCGTATCCGCCGCCGGTTCCTCGCCCGCAATGCGAGTAAGAGCCTCGGCAAGGCAAGACCGTTGATCCAATTGGCTAATCAGAAGCGACATCTGGGTCATTTACCATCGTTTATGACAGGAGTAAGAAATATCACAATACGAGAGATTCGACCAAAATCGCGCCTTCAATAGAGCAATAAAACACAAATTTTACCAATTTTTTAAAAAAATTGTTTTTTGCGAAAATTGCGCGGACGACGAGAAACAAGCGATATTCGGCTGGTCCCCGTTGCGCGTCTCGCCGCGTCGTTGTGAGCGCAATCATTGCGATTGGGACTGGGAAGATTTGCCGCCGCCCGTCCGCACGGAATGTATAGCTGCACGGGAACAAAGAAAGACTTTTGCCCATCTTGTCCAAGCCTGGTCCTGGAAAAACACGACGGATCTAAAAGTCCGATACGCTCGATAGCGCAGAGGACACCGTGATTACAGTGGTATGGTACATGTCACGGCGTCGGCGGGAAAGTAATTGCGGGCCAATGCGCATCGCAAGTACTCCACTTCCTCCGATTTTGTTTTTTTCCAGTCTGTGACTTCCAGCATGCACTTGGTTGTCTGTTCGTCACGAACTGCAGTTGTAACCTAATTCGTCACTTGACCGCCTGGCCAGGGCGCAAAATGTTGGGGGCAGGTCACGATCAGCTCGCAATGCTTACAAGCCTCAGCGCTTGGTCCGCTGGAGGAGGGGGGGGGGAGACTCCACACGGGGACGGGCGGCCACCCCGTCCGCCCCCAAGCCCACTCTGAGGCTGCTGCTGCATCTGTCCATCTTTTTGACGGCGGCGCTGGCCGGGGCTCCCGGCGCGCGAGCCAACGCCAACCACACGGCCGTCGCGGAGGTGAAGACGGGGTGGGCGGCGCAACAGCACGTGTGCGACGGGGGGTAAGTCCAGGCTAGAGTGAGCGAGGGTGGTTCGCAGGAAGGAAAATGTGCGAATTTCAAGATCGATTTCAGGACACGAAACTGTTTCGAAAATTTCCGAGATCGCATCTGTCCGATATCGTCGGTGTTCACGCGTAGATGCCAGCATACTTGCCGGCGTTTTGCATTTAGGGGCCGTTCACAAATAACGTCGCGCTATTTTGGAGAATTTTTCGACACCCATCCTGCATCGTCACAGTTAGTCACGGTTTTGACTCACCCACCCCCTTTGTGTCGTCACATTTTCC
>NW_026267236.1:280995-291025 GCF_000697945.3 Frankliniella occidentalis
GGGGGGGGGGAGGTGCGCAAAAGGGAAAAACAGCGTAGTATCCCTCTATCTACACCTGCGCAAATCGTGACAGCGTGGTGACAAAAGCCGAAAACCTGCCAGGGAATGAGTCCAAATAGTAATGAGAAAAAACCGTCGTTAAAACAGCGAGAGAGAGAGAGAGAGAGAGGGAGAGAGAAAGAGAGAGAGAGAGAGAGGGGGGGGGCGGAAGACATCAGGCCAGATCAGATACATTACATAAGTATTAGTTTTTAGTGAAACGAACCTAATGGCATACGGCTTGAGGTGGCCTTGATATCCGCGATAGAAAAAAGTACGGTGTCCCTGGCGTTATTTTCCGCAAAATGAGAGAACGTTAAACGCGGCGCCTGGAGACGACCGGCCAGTCGCGAGCTCGGGCTCGCCATCTCGGATGTGAAGCAGGACCTATAGGGTCACACTGCAGACCCGAGCCGTCACCTTCGCACAGGGTCTCTCTACTAACTAGGTCTAATATATCATTTGAAATGCATATGCGTACTTCCGGAAAACACGCCGACTTCCATCACTAAGGTGGGATGGCCCATTGCCCAGCCCAGTCCACCGTCACACAGCATGGCGCCTTACGGACCCGCAGGTAGGCAACACGGCCGCACTCATGTAATGCGGTACAGTCTATCCACGAAACGGCAGGCGACACAGTAGCACGTTTCCGACGTTTCTTTCTTCTTCCAACGACCGTGTTTCGAATAAAAATAATATTTGAAAGTCCAAAGAGATCGATCGCGCTGGTCAGTACTAAATGAAACAACCAGAGAAAATACAAGTTGAAAGTAGGATTCAATCCACCGCAACACACGCATATTTTGTCCCTCCCCTAGCCGTGACCCAGATCCATCCCTGTGCAATGGAATCTCAAGAACGCCACAATCACAACGATTCATTTGTTTACAAACCAGTAATATTCGCGCGTGTCGTAGATCGCCTGAGCCCTGAGCGTCACCCATAGTTCAACAGGAAATCAAATCAATAGTTTTCCTGCAGGAATCAAAACCGAGGACCACTTTGCGTCATTCCGATTGCGGCCTTTCTCGAAATCAAAGAGAGAAGATATACACAAAGTACCGAAAGAAATTAACAAAAAGAAAAAGATTCCAGCTCCGAATCGCATCAAAAAAAGGACGTCCTTGAATCAAGTAATGAAACAAGTCAATTTCCTAGTACAGGTCTAGGAAACTGACTTGTTCCAAGGACATTTCCTTGATTGAAGAAGCTCGTTTTTCTCGGGTGTGGCCGTCGAGATGCGACGGCAGAGCGCCGTGACATTGTTCTATGCCGCGCCCTTCTCCCGCGCTAAACAGCGGCGGTAATGCCTTCCCGCCGCAGAGATCCGCATCCTCGTAATCCCGACAAGTCGACGCGCGCGCAATAGGTGTGGGAGCGAGGCATTAACCACCGGCAGCAGAAAGTGGCGGCGGCGGGGAACCGCGGGGGGGACCCGGAGGGGGGACGCGACGCGTGCCGCAGCGGGTCGCGATGACGGCACTCAGCTCCTCGTGTCGCGGGTTCAAATCCCACGGGAGAAAGCAGCGCCGTGTGTAACCGTTTTTTTGCCGTGGCGCAGGCCGTGCGGGGACACCAGCGACCCCGGCCCGGCCCGGTCCCTGTGGCCCTTTTTCCGAGATCTGGACCTGCTGCGGCTGCTGCAGGGGGCGGCCTTCACCGACGGCGCCGACGCGTACAGCGCGTCCGTGACCCAGTGCAGAGCGGACCTGCGCGCCTACCTCGAGGGCCTGGAGAACTTCAGCAAGTGGGCCGTGCAAAGTGAGTATTACTACTAGTATTACTACTAGCGGACTTGAGCGCGAGTAAATCCAGGAGTGCGCCATTTAGGGAAATAAACTTTGTGAATTGGCGCATACCATGGCGATGAAAGGAAATGCGAGGGAATGCGAATGCAAGCAGCGCTAACGACACGCCGCGTCCCTTTGGCGCTACCCCGCGAGCTCCACCCCGCCCCGCGGGGTAGCGCCAGAGACTTGCAGTTACGCCCTTGTGTTGCAGTGTGGGACGCGTCCGCGCGCGCGCCGCGGGGCGCGCTGTGGGGCGAGCTGTGGCAGCTGGGCAGCTTCGACGAGTGCCTGGCGACGGACCCGCAGCCCGCCCTCCCGGGCACCGCCTTCTGCCTGGCCAAGCTGCGGCTAGGCGTGTGGGCGGCCGACAACGCCCTGGAGGAAAGTGCGTGGGCCGCCTTCAAGGTGAGTTTGGCTGCCACGCTCTCGGAGTACTCCATGTCGCCCGCCCGCCGACGCGGTGCTCACGCTGTCGCCCTCCGTGTCCGCAGCCCCCGCAGCACCGGCTGCAGGTCGGGCGCCACGAGACGTGGTGGGGCATGTGCGTGCCGGCGAGCTGCGGCCCCCGCGACCTGGCCGTCGTCCTCGGGCAGCCCCTCCGCGACCTGGCGGCACCCCACGGCCTCGACGCCAACCTGACGGTCGACCCCCGGCTGTGGCAGGGGCTGGCGCACGTGCCTGCCGGCCAGCCCAGCACACCGGCCAGCGCGACGGCGTGGTGAGTGTGTACGAGGGAGGGACTAGGACTGGGAATGTCCGTCTGCGCACCCAGCTGGTGATTCGTTCACTCATTTTCCTTCTCACTGTCATGTTCGCAGGACGCTCCTGACATGGCTCGTGACGTGGGTCGTCTTCTGCACGATCGTCGATTCGACCGGCAAGTCAGGTTAGCGTGACAATAAGGAACTCGCAATGCGAACTGACGTTGAATCCTGGCTGACAGAGACGCCAACACTGCAAAACCAACTTTGTTGACCATGAACATGATGGATAATGTGTAATGCGAAATGGCACGTTCACGCTTATGTGCACGATCGGCCCGTGTTGGTTTTGCAGTGTCGTGCGACGACGGTCGATGCCCGAAAAATTACGTTTGTGGAATTACTTTAGGGAGCGCCCTGCAGGCATTCTCCGTGCGACGGAACTGGCGGGCGATCACCGCTGACGACCAGAACGACATCGCGTGCATCCACGCGGCCAAAGTGATCTGCCTGCTCGCCGTCATCTTTGGGCACCGCGGTGAGGCTCTGATGGCGAGCCCGCTCCTCAACGCCAACGACCTCGAGAAGGTACGGCGCAGCGGTGGCGTCGTATGGGCTGCCTACGCCCCCGGGGCCCTCCTGGCCGCTCCAGTGCTCATGTCGCTCTACTACCGTTGCAGGTGTACTCGAGCCCACTGGACCTGTTCGTCATGAACGGCACGGCTGTGGTGGACATGTTCTTTGTGGCGGGGGGATGCCTGCTGAGCTGGACGCTCATCGGCTTCCACCAGCAGGGGAGGAAGTCCTCACTTTGGGCGCTCTACCTCTTCCGATACGCAAGGTGAGGGGGCCCGACAACACGTCACGGGAGTTAGTCGTTGTTTTAGCCTAATTCTGTGCACAGGAGGACGAGGTCTGCCCGCAGCGGCGCAGCGTCAATCCTCCGATTAGCTCTGTCTAGGTAACAGCGCGCTGGCGCCACGGGATGCGGGGAGGACCGAACGCGTCATCGAGGTGGTTGTAGTCGTCGTAGTCCGCGGGGTAGGAGACTGGGTCCCGCCGCACGCCCGTGGCCAAGCGGGGCCGAGGCCGCGAGTCGCCCCTAGGCTGGGGCAACCGCCTGTCCGGGACGTAGTCCCACCAGCGAGGTTTGCTACTCGAAGTGGCCGACGTCGGCCTCGGCGGCCTCTTAGTGGCGGGCAGAATGCAACCGGAAGTAGGCCGCGGCGAGGACACCTCCTCCATCTCTATGTGCCTCTGATAGGCCTCCATCAGAGCCTTCATGGCCTTGCGCATGATGGCGCTTTTGGCGGGCTTCACCTGCGGACAGGTGCACGTCAGAGCCACTTCCGGACGGGAATGGAGCTAATGCAGTCGGGACACCCACCTGCCGCAGGGTGTCTTCGAGCAGGGCGCGGCTGTCGTCCTCCCGCACGAGGAACGGCGCGCCCCCCGACAGCACGCAGAGGTCCACGTCGACGACCCCCCGGCTGCGGTAGTTGGTTACCACAGGGCCCGAAGTGGGTTGACTTGGGCTTGGGGTCACTCGTACAGTGGACTCCAGCGGCACCGAGGAGGGCGACGAGGGCGCCCGGGCTCGGGACGGTGGCGCTGGCGCACTTGTTGGGGTGGTTGGCGGCGCTACGCTGCTCGTTCTTTGGAGAGAGTCGGGAGGGGTGGCATTGGACGCGGCGGGGTCGGAAGAGGTGTAGACGAAGGCGTCCGCGTCCCCGAAGGTCATGCGCCGGTCACCTCGGACAATCTTGTGGGGACCGGCGGCGGGCCTCTCCCCTCCGAGAGGACGGACTCCACGGCGTCCTCCGGGAACATCCATCACGAAGGCCGGCAGACCCGCGGCGTCCTGGCGGCCAAGGAGGCGGACCCCGGGCCGGAGGAGGAAGAGCTCCGGGAAGGAGCTGTCCACCGGGAATACAGCGGCCAAGTTGGACAGCGACATGAGGGAGGCGTTCCCCGCCGGGGGCGGCACAGGGTCGGTCCAGTTAGAGGGGCGGTAGGGCGGGGACGGGGGAGGCGGCGGCACGAGGAACACCGCCAGCCGGGGGCCCCTCGGGCGTTCCCTGTTGGGCGGGTCAGTCTATCTCACTCGGAGGACGGGGACGCATCAGCCCAAGAAATTCCCCTGCCTCTCCCAAGTTGGGCAATAAATCAGGTAATGCAGTGTCGGGCCGGGGAGAAGTTTCCTGTCGGGCTCGGCCTCGGGTCACCGCGTGCGTACTCCACTATACATAGTGCCTCCAATCGGGCGGGCGAGCGCCTTGCCCGGCATCCTCTTTCTCCCGCACTCCCTCATGCGTCAGGTACAAGAGGAAAGGAGACGGACGATACCGGGCGAGGCGCTCGGCCCGATCGGAGACACTCCCACTCTTGTACTGTACAATGCTGTACTTCCCCCGCGCGCGCGCGTTGCGTTGCTCAGTGGGCTCATATTCCTGATGCAAAGCGCGGGAAATTCAAATTACGTAACACAGCGTCAATGCTGGATTTTCTCTACGCAATCTTTTGATCAGCATTTGTTTGTGTCATGAGGGGTGGACAAGGGAGACAACAGCGCAACAGCGTGGCCGCACTTACGCCTTGGCGTCGCTGGAGTAGATGGCGGTGAACACGACCACGATGACGGCAGCGAGTCCAAGGAAGACGGCGAGGCTGATCGGCACCCACCTCTCCATGCCACCGCGGCGCTAGCAGTGATTCTAGGGCAGTGTTTCCTCCCAGGCCAGCAAGGCGCGCCGGGGTGGCGCGCTGCTATGGGAAGCCTGGATGCCCCTACAATCATCGCTGCCAACTGTTTTCCCCGCCCACCACCTTTCCTCTTTGTCGTCACCGGCGCCCGAGACCGAGACACGCCTCGTGCTTGAGATGACTCACAACTCTGAATCGCCGTGCACGCAGGCTCATCCCCGCCTACGCGGCCGCCATCGCCTTCCTGGCGCTGGAATTGCCGTCGCTGGGCTCCGGTCCGCTGTGGGGGACCACCGTGCTGGAGGAGGCGCAGCGCTGCCAGCGCCGCTGGTGGACCAACCTGCTCTTCATCAACAACGTCTTCGGCCAGGATGAACCGGTATACTTCAACCCACCTGAACTCCCCCCCCCTCCTTTCTGCGGACTTAACCCTTGGCTCGCCTTCTCCGCAGTGCCTGGATCCCGCCTGGTACCTGGCGTGTGACATGCAGCTCTTCCTGGTCCTGTGCCCCATCGTGCTGCTGGCGCCCACCCGGCCGCGCCTGGTGCGCCGCCTCCTGGCCTTGGCCTTCCTCTTCGGCGTTCTCTACCCGGCTGGCATCACCTGGTGGCTCCGTCTCGACGGCACCATCGTTCCTACGCCGAGGTGAGTAAACACCCCAAATGAATTTCGGCTAGCAGGCCGGCAGCAACAATTAATTCGTAGCTGGGCGAGTAGACCACACCCCAATGTTATGTCAAAATGACGTCACCGTCAAAATTTACTGCAGCTAGGTAGCCAGATAATTGACCTTATTTTGACGTAAGATGAGGGTCATTGGCGAGTTTTTGACGATTGTGTTCCACCTGTATGGTTGTTTTCTCCCGCAGTGACGCCGGGCACATGGCGCGCACCCCGCTGCACATGCACGTGTACGTGTCGGCGGCGGGCCGGCTCGGGCCGTACGTGGCCGGGGTGGCGGCCGGCTGGTACCTGCGCCACCTGCAGGCGCGGGCCGCGCCCGTGCCGCGCGCGCTGCGCTGGGCCGCGCCGCTGCTGTTCCTGCTGGCCGTGGCCGCGGTGGCGCTCGGCACCGTCTTCATGACGGCCCAGCCCGCGCTCACGCCCCTCTGGGCGCGCGTCGCCTATGCGGGCCTGCACCGCAGCCTGGTCGGCGTGGCCTTCGCCGCGGGCATCGTCGCGGCCACGGCGGGTGAGTCAACATCAAGACATCCCGTCTCCGTCTTCCCCCTCCCCCTCCTTCACGGCTCGTCTGTGAATGTTCCAGCGGACGCGGACAAGTCGCGAACTTCGGTGTTCGCCGCGTTCCGGCCCTGGTCGCGCCTCTCGTACAGCGCGTACTGCACGCACGCGCTCGTGCAGCTCTACCTGGGCGGCCAACAGCGGGCGGCGTTCGTGTACAGCACCCAGGACACGGTGAGGATCCGCCCCCCGCCCCCAATCCCTCCTTTTGGGAAGATGACACACTTCAGTAACAACAAGCGCTAAACATAAACATACCAGGTGGCTGATTAAAGCCGCGCACTTTAGTTATACCGTACCGCATGCACGTGTGCGGGTGGGCTGCCTACTCGGACGGGGCCGTAAGGAGCCGAACGCAGCGAGGATAGGCAAGCCCGCCCGCACCCGTGCATGCGGTGCAGTATAAATAGGCATGTCGTGCGCGGGGTGAATCAGCCACATGGTACATGAGGGGCGTTCACAAGTCACACTTTTAGGGGGCGGGGGGTAGGCGGGCGGTCAAGATCCCTCTGACGTCACACAGTTACTTGCTCCGCGCGGTGATAAAACAATCACTATCAAAGTTGAGCGACATTCGCTGAGGGGAGGGGGGGGAGTCAAAATCATGACTATAACTGTGGCAGTGGGGGAAAAGGGGTAGAAAAATTGTCCAAAATAGCGTGATGTTATATTTGTGAGCGGCCTCTTGTACGGTGTCAGCTCTCGATAGGGAAAGAGGGAAAAAACGCTTGAGCAGCAAACCATAGATATTAGAGGCTAGAGGGAACCGTGAGCATGCGAGACTCTGCCAGGCTAGAAGTGGTCAAGAATCGATCGTGAAAGCAGATGATAGAAAACTAATTTGATCCCCTGCAGGTCGTCATGGCGATCGCGGACACCTGCTTTGCCTTCCTCGCGGCCCTGGTGCTGCACCTCTTGGTGGAGGCCCCGTTCAGCAGGCTGCTCTCGGTGCTCAGGGGCGCGCGCACCGCGCCCAAGCAAAGCGGTGCAGCGGCGACCGGGACCGGGGCTCCGTGAGCAGCACCACAACGGTTCTACCTAGGGGGGAAAGTGCTCAACATTGTAGGCAGACGGAACAAAACGAATTAGTCACCTGAACTAACAAATTAGCTTATTTCGGAATAGACAATCCGCAATTCGATGTAGAATAACTGGTACATTTCGGGGGTCGACCACTTTTTTGTTTTGGTGTTCATGGAATATCTGGAATATTTGTGGAATAACTGGAATATTTGTGGAATAACTGGAATATTCAGGGAATTTTGGAATACTTTTAGAATATCTGAAATCTTTTTGGAATTTGCTGGAACATTCTTGGAATATTTGGAAATATTTCGGTAGATCTGGAATACTTTTGGACTATCTAGAATATTTTTCAGTGTGTGCATGGAATATCCAAGAAGTCCACCACTCGGTACATTGCACAGCTTAGTTGTGGATAGTACAGTAGTACTGCTTGTCTCCAGCAACGAACTCCTGACTCCTCCCTGTCTATCCGAAAATTAGCGAATTCACTAGTTCTGACTCTGATAGCTAATTCTTTTTTTCCGTGCACTCAGAAAATCTACAAAGTCTACAAAAATTGATTTAAGATAAGGAAGTAAAACAAGAAAATCCACAACACGGTGAAAACGATATATCATTTTTTGAGGGAAAAGGGAAAACTTTAAAGGAGCTCCCTTAGTTTGAGGAAAAGTCTTTAGATTTCGAGGGAGTCTCCCCCAAAAGTGTAGGATTTTTCCTCATTTTTTTGCAAAGATTCCTCAAAATCTGCGGCTACATCGGAGGAGTTTTCCATAAACATGGGAGTTCCTCAAAGTTTCCCCTTTTCTTAAAAAGTGAAACACGTACAGACATTTTTCAAAATCCTAGAGACTTTGTCCACCAAAAACCGTCGTTGTTTCTTCCTCCCTGGGTAAAAAAAACGACCAGTATTATGGACGTGATTTGAGGAAAGCCTCGCCATACGCCATACCATTTTTATTGTGACAAGACGAAACTCGCCGCTGGGCCGAATGCGGGTATGATGTTGTGATTTTTGCTTTTAAATATGTATAGTTATATGCTTCTAAAATGTATACATTCGCTCGCTTAGTTGATGTGCAACAGGGGTGATTCAGTTTTTACCTGCCAGAGCGATATCCTATTTTAGACGAGCAGAACGCTGGGTTAGGCTGGACTTCGCGCTGTCGGTTATACCAACGTGGAGATCCCGTGTGTGAGAGCCAGTGTGTGAATGACTGATTACTATGTATAAGTACTATTTGATGATTACTATGTGTAAGTATTTTATTACTATGTATAAGCATTTCATTACTATGTAGAAGTATTTTAAGTTTGTAAGAAAATAACAGTTCAAATACAGAGTAGTGATACCATCTTTGACAAGTTTATTCATGGTGACCTGCCTGTGTGTGTGTGCGCGCGCGTGTGTGTGTACACTCTCGCTTGTCCACGCTTGTCGTTGCGCTACGAAGTGCGAATTGAATTTACATTGACAGTATGAAGGCCGTACGTAACACCACTGCTTCCGCGCCGGCCGGCGCCTAATGCCAACTGTTCAACAAAGTCTCGTTTGCAGAGTTCAAATATATGATTTGATTTCTCTCGTCCTTCTCCGGTTTTCATAAGAAGCGCAGAAAACACTTAAAACTCACTTCTCTTCGTGCTGCCGCCCGCACCCGGCGGGACGCGTTCTGCCGGCGTCCAGCGCCCAGACGAGCACGTCGACGGCCTGCACGGAGGCCGGGGGAGAGGGCGCCTACGACAGGATCACGACCAGGATGTAGAACTGAGCGGCGATGAAGGCGGGGTAGAGGGCGGCTCCGGGGTACACCACGTAGGCGGCCATGGCGATGGCACCCAGGACGCAGGCGCACAGGTCGAAGGTGGCCCTCCCGGAGGACGAGGTCGTCGTCAGCGTCGTCAGAGCTGTCCCGGACACCAGCGTGCCCGTCATGGCCGCCCCCCTGAGATGCCGTCGCTGTGTCGCTGGCCGCGCCACCTCGCCGCGTCGACGCCTCTCCTCTCACCGAGTGAACCGGAGTGAACGACGCCTGCCGGTACCGATGAAAGAACGCCCGGCGAACGAACGGCGGCTAGGCGCGGCGCGCAGCTTATCGCCCAGGGCCCGCACCGCACCGCGCCGGCCCCGCCAGGACCCGGGACGCACCACGCCGGCGGGGAAAGCCTAGCGAGAGATAGATCATATCGCCGCATGCTCGTCGATAGCGGCTAAACATATACGCTGAAATTCACCTGCACATGGCAGGATTCCCGAGAGCGACAGCGGGCGGGTGACGAAGAGACAAGACGGGCGAGGAGGTGGGCTATACGAAAGGGGAGAGAGAGAGGGGTGGATCGCGCCCGCAGGCGCAGGTCCCCGTGCTTGCTTACATCTTGGCAGTCCGGAACAGGCCCTCGGGGCCTTGAGGGCGGTCTGGTGGGGCTGGCGGGCGGCCCCCTGAGGCCCCGGGGGGGACCGCGGACGTCTGCTCCGTGTACGCGTCGCTGTCAAGTGAAACCCGGAGTCGCGATATGAAGCCACCCCT
>NW_026267236.1:296400-297725 GCF_000697945.3 Frankliniella occidentalis
TCCACGTTGGGTCACCGGTTACCCTTGTTCCTCTCGCCGAGTGCGTGAGTCCACGTCAGGGGAAAGTTTGAGGGAGAGAGAGAGAGAGAGAGAGAGGGGGGGGGGGGGGGGGGGCTGGGATGATGGTATTTAGAGGTGAGCAATTTTAATTAGTGCTGTCGGAGGGCTGGGGTCGGAGCAGGGGAGCCGTCGGCGCCGCCACTTTGACATGTCGTCAGCGTAGCCGCCGCATCTGGCGAGCCTGGGCGAGCAATGCTCACACAGGAGGGAAGTCCCGCGCCGGGAGGACAAGGCGAGCAGCGGGCCGGCACTGCTCAACGAGCAAGTAATGAGCAGCACTAACTTGGCCGTGCACTGCCCCCCGCCCCCGTTCTCAACCCCTGCACCCACCAAATCCCCATTCTCTGCGGTGGTCAGCAGCCAGAGCCAGTAGAGCCTCTGTTGTTGATGCTGTTGGGGCTCTATTGTCCTGGGGACGACACGGTCCCGGCCCCCTAGCCACGCCGCACTGCCGCACACTACACAGGTGAATGTCCACTTTATGCCATGACGGCCCTTTCGCTCATGCAGTACTCTCTCTCTCTCTCTGTCAGCATTACAATATGTATAGATGTTCCCAACTGAACAACCCTTCTCCTGCCCCGCGCGGGCCCTCCTTGCTGATCGCGTTGACGACGAGGCTCTATTCATTAGTCGCGCCGAGGTATTTCCAATTAGCAGCGTGAGTTATTGGCATTTCAGGCAGGCATTATCACAGCGACAACTATTATTACTACGACTAGCGGCGGCGTGGAGCATCCCCCTCCCCCCCCCCCTCTCTCTTTGCCTCTCTATTTACGTTTATTCCTCGGCTATGCTGTGTTGTGGTCCTCAGGGGAAATATTGGCATTCCTCATCTTTCTTTTCAACCCCCACCCTCCCCCACCCCTCCGCACTTGTATGGCGTTTCGCCGCGGCGCGCGCGCGCGGGACGACAAAAGGGGCGAATTTCACACGATTTTACAGCAACAAGGGGCGTTATTGTATGGTCGTTGTCGCGGGTTCAATAAACAGCGAAAAGGAAAAAAAGTCATATCGTGAGGTTTGAATAATCTAACCTTGTCGCCATCCCTCTTTTTCCGTTTGGCTACAGCTCGCGGGTCGTATGTACTACCCCCCCCCTTCCCCTTCCCCCGTTCCCTAAAGCCTCACCCTCTTTCTCTTTTTCTCTGGCGCGCCATCAATCTGCCGTGGTTTTGGCTGCTCTCGGTCATTAATTTCCGAACGGGTCATATTACCGAGCATCACGCAGTCAATTTTGTCCATAACGCCCCCCATGACTCCCC
>NW_026267236.1:297812-298721 GCF_000697945.3 Frankliniella occidentalis
GGCGGGGCTGGCGGGCGGCCCCCTGAGGCCCCGGGGGGGACCGCGGACGTCTGCTCCGTGTACGCGTCGCTGTCAAGTGAAACCCAGAGTCGCGATATGAAGCCACCCCTGCGCCCCATCCCGCCCCGCCCCGCCCTGCTCCGCCACGGCGCGCCACTCGACCAAAGGAGCTGCCTGCCTTGGCATGGCATACCTCAAAGTTGCGCGCGCCTCCCCCAGCCGTTGTAGAGCAAGGCAACAATCTCGGCCGCCCCCGCCTCGCCCGCCTCCCCATGTGTCGTGCAGACGCACTCCCTCACGTACGGGAGGATGCGAGGCACGGGGAGAGGCACGGGGACGGGCGGTTAGTTGTTCTCACCTCCACAAACGGAAGCGCCGCTCTGGTTGCAAATTCCGCAGGACAACAAAACCCCGCAATGACAAAATGGGGAAAAATTAATTTTGAAATTCCTACGTTTATGTCCAGCGGGTTTGAAGAAACACACCTAAAGAAATATTCGTAGATAAAGGGAACCATCCAGAAAGTACGTTCGCACGGTAAAATCAATGTCTGATTATTCTTTAGGAAATCGTGAAAACGAGGAAAGATCGCCCCAAAACCAGAAGAGTTTTCTCTGAAGAGATCTTCTCCAAAAATGAGAGAAACTCCCACATTTCTAAGGAGACTTTCTCAAAATCTGAGGAGCTTTCCCCCCCAAATATGGTAATTCCTCAAAGCTGTTCCCCTTTCCCCATAAACTCAGACATTGTTTGTACCGTGCGTCATTCGTCGCTCAGCATACGCAACACCATGCTAGAAAAATAAAGCTCGCGCAACGCACTGGTCAAGTCCTTGCATGATCGAATTGTACTAAGACCGAACAGGGTACATACATACCCAGCCGAAAATTCCGGTTACGGTTAAGGCCA
>NW_026267236.1:305826-308124 GCF_000697945.3 Frankliniella occidentalis
GGCAACACCCTTCACTGTCAGCCCACCAATAAATAAGTAAAAATGCAGTTCGATGAGAGACGATTAACGCGTAGTGTGCCGCAACGCAAAGAAAAAGAAGAAGAAGCAGAAAAGAGCATCAAACATGTTCGATAAGGAACACGTTCTTCTGGCTTGGTGTGACATGTTTTTTTAGTTCTATTTTTTACATCTTTAGTTGTCAAGGCGGACTGACTAAATTCAAAACTGATGGCCGCTTGGTTCTTGGTTAATACACTCATCAGAAGCTACGAATTGGTGCCGCAGGCATAACAACTGTGTAGGTGTTCTAGTTGCTGAGCTAAAGATGGCTTCTAACTCACCCTGCTATACACTACCAGGCACAATACTCGTTCTCCCACCCCCAATAGGAAAGTAGGAACAGAGGTAAAGAACTTAAAACACCCAACAAGAGAAAAGAGTGCCAAGAAAAGTTCTTATGGAACGGGAACGATTCGGTCACACACACACACACGCCAGTTTTTCCCCTCTCTCCCACTAGACCAGGGCAGTAATGGGGGGGATCGCATCGCACACACACGGCCGGTCCGAGTGGAGCGGAGGGTGCTTGGGGGCGCTCAGATAGGCAAAGCCCGCTGGGTAATGAGCCAGCAGCAGATAACCGCTCGCTCTCGACCATAACCTCATTAACCCTTCGCCTGCATCACGGTGGAGCATCACCACGGTGTGCGCGCCAAGGGCAGAGGGGATGATGCTGGGCCGCAGTGGTTGTTCTCCTCTGCGCTTAGAGGGGGGATGGGCACCTCGCGCGAACGAATGGGTTTTTAATACAGAGCATCACCATAAGAAAAGCGGTCCAGCACGGCCCAGCCCAGCCCTCGACCGCAAGTCACTCGCAGAGCCTGATGGATCGCCGGCGCTGACCCGACCTTAAACCTCCTCCATTGTCCGGTACGGTATCGGCCCCGCCAGGACAGCCTCCCCTTCCCACCCGCAGCGGGATCGTATGAATATCTCCCGCCCTCGACGACTCCCCTTCGGCAAGGACAAGGAGTATCTGGCAGTTGTAATGGAGGCGGTATGAAAATATGTGGAATGATAAGAAGAGTGCGGGTTTGATGTGATTTATTATATTGCGTTGCAGGCCGACGGCGAAAGATGACGATGGACGTCAAGGCGGAGGCGCAGCCGGCGGGCGCGCCGCAGAAGTGCGCGGGCTGCGGCAAGGCCATCACGGAGAGGTGAGGGGGAACAACTGCGAGTAGATTACAAGAAGTAGAGGTACCGCGGAGACCAGAGAGTTTGAACGTTGGGCATATCCGCAGGTACCTGCTCAAGGCTCTGGACATGTTCTGGCACGAGGACTGCCTCAAGTGCGGCTGCTGCGACTGCAGGCTGGGCGAGGTGGGCTCCACGCTCTACACCAAGGCCAACCTCATCCTGTGCAAGCGGGACTACCTCAGGTAGGGTGCGCGCCGCCGCTCTCCTCCACTCTGCATGGAGGTAAAATAAAGTCAGACGCTAAATTGAAATCTCTGTCTGCAGGCTGTTTGGCAGTACGGGCTACTGCGCCGCCTGCTCCAAGGTGATCCCGGCCTTCGAGATGGTCATGAGGGCCAGGCACAACGTGTACCACCTCGAGTGCTTCGCCTGTCAACAGTGCAGCCACAGGTAAGGAACACGGCAACACGGTTAGCCAAACCCGAAGGCAAACACGCATTTCGAAAAATCCGCGCAAAACGTTCCGCTCGAACATCATGACTATGTCTCCGCACTTCTTCGTGGTCACAGTGAAGGGGTCGGGGATGACGGGGTCAGGGGCAGGGCGGAGTGCACCTCCAGGAGGGCGCCCCGCCGGACAGGAAGTATTTGTCACTTTCACTGGACGCCGCGCGCGCCCTCGCGAGCGTGCGACCCCCGGGTAGAAGAAGTCCCCCGTGATATACGGGACGGAGCAGTTATGTTAACGAGATAATTTATCAATCGTCGTAGTCTCGGACACGCGCACACCCTCCCCCACCCCCTTTCCCTCTTCAGGTGCGACGCTGCGGCCCAAACCGAATTGAGTAGGCGCACTGAAAAGTGTGGTGCTCGGAGTGAGGGAGACAATTTTTCCTCCAAGTCATAATAATGAGATTTTCTGACCGCGCTTAAAACTGCAGGGAAATGAGCTCCGAAGAAATCTCACCCACACCGCGGGTGAGGACCGAAACTTGTGACTCAAATCGTGCAAGCAAGATGTCTTACTCTAGAATTTGCAGAAGAGGGGTAGGGGGAGGAGGTCAAATCTGCTACGCAGCCCCACGAACCGCAATCGCA
>NW_026267236.1:308174-310220 GCF_000697945.3 Frankliniella occidentalis
CCCGCCCCTCGCAGGCCACGCACGCAAGGCAGCGGCACCTTGTTGTCGCTATTGCTTACGCTTTCGCCCATTACGCCAAAAGCTTTAATTAGGGAGGCATTACAGGGGGGAGAGAGGGGCAGCGGCTCGGGCAGCGGGGGAACGGAGCTGCCCGGGGCCTAAGGGCCTGGGGGCCGTCCCCCCCGTATATAAACATATGCCTTAAGGGACACTGGGAAAAAATGCCCTTAAAGTAGCAAAACGCAGAAAAAAAGAAAGTAGGCACTATATGCAAGAATGGAGACACAATAGTTCATTCCGCACGAACTGCCGACTACAAAAATAAATTGTACATATATTTTTCAGGGAAAAATAATTTGTACCTCGAGCGCTCTCTGTGCAAATCTGGGGTGACAGAAAACAGGGTCTCTGCGCTATACTGAGGCGCCCAGATGATGTGCGTCAGGTGGCAGCTGCGGGGCGGGGAGGTTCCTGTCCCATCCCTGATAGTCTCTTGCGGTCTCTTGGTACAGCCAGCAATAAGGAGGACAATGCAGTCAACATCTGAATTCAAAGGTACTTGTACGACACCTACTCCTTTGGAGCAGACATCCAGATATGCAAAGACGGGGGGGGGGGTCGCAGCCCGGGCCATGCCTTGCCCCTCGCGGCCCTTGCCGTGCGCGGGGCAAACAAGAAAGTCACCCAGCGAGCCGCGCTGCCCGACTTCCCGGACGGGATCGCCTCCGACCTGAAGCTACGGCCCGAGCGGTATAGATGGTATCTCGGCCCCCCGCCCTCCAGGCCGCCCCCCACCCCGCGCTCTGGGGGCAGAATAACAAGCGCGGCCACGACACCCCCGCCTCGTTGGCACGACTGCAATTCGCAGGAAAAGCGAGCGGAACAACCACCCCCGGCCGGTGGTGGTGGTGTGCGGTGTCACTGCCATACTTCGGGTGGGCTTCGCTATCGCTGCCGGCAGAGTTTGTGTGGTGGCTTCGAGGGGTACTTGACTTTGAAAAGTAATCAGTGTATACCTTCCAAAAAAAGTCAGGAAAAATCAGAAGAAAAAATCAGGAAAAAAGATAAGTAAAAAAAATCTGTCAGGAAAAATTAGCCCACATGGCTAAGAAATAGACAGTCCACTAGATCAGGCCACAAAGCACCCCCTAAGTTTTTCGTACAGCTTAAGAAGCTGCTGGAGTCGACGCCGCTGCTGCTCTGCTGCGCTCTTTCCCCCCTCCACTTCCTAACCGCCAGCCTAGTGAGGGGAGGGGGCAGCGGTGCCAAAACTTACAAACCTACGCCAGCCGCCCGCTCTGCGCTGCCCGATCTAAAATAAATTGTTTGCTTTTGGGTTGCCGATGAGTCGTTTGAGCATACAGAAAGCGTCTCAGAAAGCGTACAAAAAGCGTTCACTGTTCCTTGTTCGCTTTCAATTCGGTACAGATCGCAAAGGGGTCGTTTCGCGAGTTCTGACGTACCCAGAGCAAACATTCCTCATGCTGCTCGAAAATGTTCGCCGATGGTCCGGCTCTCGGTGGTCTCTTTTTCCGCTTTTGCTAGGATTCGATCCCGAGACTCTGACTTACTGGTTCGAGTCGCTACGACTGCGGCTACTGCGCTAGCTGACGATCAACGTGTAAAACCGCACTGTTGTGCTGAGTTGGGCAAAGCGACGAATGCGCGCGAACGTACAGACGTAAGCGACTCAAAAGTTAGCTTTTCGCGCACATAGGCGGTCCAATCGCACTCCGGTGGCCAGCTGACGAGCTCCCCGCACACACGAGCGACCTAGAGCGAACACGTGGCGAACAGAGGCGAATACTGACGACTCTATGGCGTTATATCCGAGCGAACCTGAGCGAACGTCTTGTGCACGAGCGAGCCTATGGCAAAGTGGAGCGAACTCATACAATCCCTTGGTAAAATATGTGAGCGAACCCTGGCAATCTTGATGCACCTAGAGCGCGTATAGCAGCGATTCAAAAGCAACTGTTTCGCAACCCAAAAGCGTACAATTCATTTCGGATCGGGTGTAGATAGCGAGGAGGAGTGGAGAGGGAG
>NW_026267236.1:315791-323987 GCF_000697945.3 Frankliniella occidentalis
CACGAACCGCAATCGCACAAGAATACCTGCCGCACCACCAGAACTCCTGTCCGGGCGGCGGTGGCGCAGGCAGGCGGTGGGCCCGCGGGCCACCCGCCTCACATACACGGCAGCGGCCGCCTTAATCACGGCCTTATTTAATGCTCGCCTCGTCACGTGACCGGCTATGCAAATGCGTTGTCCCCCAGACCCAACCCCCCCGGCCGGGCTGGCCAGCGGGTGCCGCGCCCGCCCGGGTGCAGCAGCGTGCTGCCCAGCGGGGTGGGCAGAGCAGCGCACATGTGTCGCGCAGCGACCCACGCCCGAGCCAGGGGGTCACTTTACGGACCTAAACTGTTCACATTTGATTTTAAGGAAATACCCGACTAATACTCTGTCGACCTGCAGCCCCAAAGAAAAACAAAAACAACACAACAACATCCGAATGGAAATGGAATTTATTAAGTGGCTCGTGATATATCCGGCGTGGCTGGCGGCGGGCAATGCGGGGCGGGCGGGGGTGGCACCCTGCGGTCCGCCCCGCCCCGCACTACTACAGCATGGGGAGCCTTTTAACAAGCCTATGAAAATGAGCAGGAAAGCATTACGGCGCTGGGCGACGGGAGGTCAGAATAAGGGTAACCGGGTGACTTCGTATAGTACTACCGGGGCGGGAGCTGCCTCGCGATCGGTTGCAGGGGCCGGGAGTAAGTGCCGGTTCCACGACATCGGCATTCGGGTGCCGCGCGGGGCCAGGGAGGGGGCAGCAGTATAACCGAATTGTAGCGAGGGGATACACTCACAAAAATCTTTTCTGTACACAAGTATTTTAGTGTTACCATAAGAGCATGTTAAACTTTAAATACGGACAGAATGTTTTTCTGACTGTAACAATAGGTTTTGCGCGTATTGACAGACGTTAGTCAATTCATTGGCAGAACTACGTTAAATTGTGAAGGTGTCACATCAAATATGACGAGGAATTGTAAATTATTCTGAACAGTATTTATCATGTGTGTAGGTGTTTAAAGGCATCATCTGCTAAAAATCTGAAAGCGTTTTCTGAGTGATACTGTTGCATGCCACATTTGTGTGGAGCTGCGGCGGCGGAGGCGGTATGATCCGTCCCCAACTGTCGCGCGCCAGGTCGAGTCTCAATCTCAGCCTCGTGCCCCCCACCCCCTCTGTCGTTCCCATGCGCAGTAAACACGTTATCATCAGTGCCGCTTCTGCGCCTCGTTCTGCAATGCACCGGCATGACAAAGTAAAGGGGCATTACTTACTGCACCGACCCGCGCGACTCCGCCGCCGCCGAACCATTTCCCGCTCCCGCTGAGCCGGCCGGCCGCCGTCACGGCTCAGTGGAACGGCAGAGCCGTACTCCGTACTCAACGGCGCAGTAATAATGATACATATTCATATCTTTCCGAGCATTACCGTCGCGGCCCCTCGCTTTCGTTTCGACGACTGCAACTCTTTTCGGCCGGCGGCCGAGCATTCCGCAGCGGGAGGACAATGTGTTGCCCCCTCCCCCCTTTCCCTACCCGGCCCGCCCTAACCTCCTCACCCTCGACGTGTTTCGCATTCAAACAACAACAACAAGAAAAAACAACAAAAACGCGCGATGCGGCCGGTGCCATACTGCTATGGGACCTTTGTGTTGTTTATTCATGGCACGAATTACCACTTGGAATTTTTATCCCAGGCAAATTATTGTGTGTATATATATATATCTCTCTATATCGAAATTCCAAAACGTCTTTCCGTCGCGGAATGAAGTGGCCACTCCACGCCACGCCACGCCGCGCCCCGCGGGCCATCGAGCCAATTACGACGTTTGAGCCGCGCGCTCTTACTCCGAGGCGACTTTGCATAAAGAGGAGAGGGAGGAAGTGTAATTAATGCACGAACCGAAAAAGCGGAGGGAGTCATGATAATAACGGGGAGTTAGGCCGGAGGAACTCGACAACTCGGTAACAACCACCATCGGCGGAGAGTGCAGGGCATAGGCGTGGGCTCGCGGGGGCTTGGGCCGACTCCAAACGAACGACAACGAACTAATACATGAATTATTTGTTTGGCATGCAGGTTTTGCGTCGGCGACCGCTTCTACCTGTGCGAGAACAAGATCCTCTGCGAGTACGACTACGAGGAGAGGATGGTCTTCGCCAACATGGCCTACAACCCGCCGCCCATCACCCACCTCAAGCGGCAGACCAACATCCACCCGCCGCCACCTCCTCACGTGAGTTCAGTAGTGTTCTGCGGGTATATGGTCATGATCATGCACCAACAAGAAAATGTCTACGGAAAAATAAAATTAAGTCAGCAATTTAGGTAACTCTCGACATAGTGAACAGCTACTAGACTAGCTAGAATGATAAATAACATCTGGACATCATTTATTTCGAGTTTCGCGAACCCGTCGTGATATTTTCTCCGAAGGGAAATCTTTTTCAGATGTGTTGTTACCGGTTGTTACAGTTTGGCGGTCAACTACTTATTTTTACTGAGTTTGAATTCATATCTCCCTATTTCGGAAAAGAAGCCACGTCTACTCCATCGTCAAAATCTCCAAAACGCTTGCAATTACACCCCCTAGGCCCCCCAAAGAAAATAATAAACAAAATTGCGATGTGTAAAGGAATAAATAGCTCTGAAAACTCAACAGGGTACATTGTATGATGAAAAATCAGCGATCATTAATGATTGCTGATAAATCAGTGTACATGGCATGATTGCTGAAATATCAGCAATTATCAATAATCTCGTTTAGGTTTTTGGCTAATATTTCCTTTCAGACGGATGTCATCGGAAAGTGGATAGCATTTCTAGATTCCTTGTGAAAAAAGCTTTCAAATGAGCTACTATGTGATAGGGTTCGCTACCAAAAATGGCCAGCTTCTCGAAAATGCCGGTTTTGTAAACCAAGTTATTGAAGTGGTGAATTTGAACCCTATCTCATAGTAGCTCTTTTGAAAGCTTTTTCACGAGCAATCTGGAAATGCTATCCACTTTCCGATGACATCCGTCTGAAAGGAAATATTAGCCCAAAACCTAAACGTGATCATTGATGATTGCTGATATTTCAGCAATCATGCCATGTACACTGATATATCAGCAATCATTAATGATGGCTGATTTTTCAGCATACAATGTATACACTGTTGAGTTTTCAGAGAGGCTGCCAGCCCCATCCTGCGCGTGGCTGATGTAACACACGACTCATAAGGTAGAGGAGGAGAATCAAACACTGATTCGAAATAGGTTCAGTCGCTGCACAGCTGGTCCTACCGACCGGTGAGTCGCGACCGCGGGGGAGAGGATGAATGCCTCCACAGATAGCAGCGATAGCGGGGGGCGGCGCGTGTCCCCGGGCCGGGGGCGGCCGGGGCCTCAAAAAGAGCACGAGGGACACGCTTCGAGAGGAATATGTGTGCGGGAGGAAGGAGGAGGACGGGGAGAGAGGGAGAGAGAGAGGAAGGAGCGGAGAGCGAGAGGGGAGCCCCGATAGATGGAGTGAGATGCCGATAGTCGCGCTGGGAGTTGTAATGCCGCGGCTGCGGCGGGGAGGCTTGCGGCTAATGTGACTTCGATAACACCATCAAGGTGGCGCCACCCCGCAGGCCCCGCAGGCCCCGCACCTGCTATCGGGCCCGCCACCTCCCCCCCTCCCTCTCTTCTTCATTGTCATTGTGTGCCAGCCGTGCCAGCATGACCCCCGCTCCGCCAGCCCGTGCCCCTCATTTTTCCAGCCTCAGGAGCCGAGACAGCAGGCCCTATGGCGGCGCCGCCGCCGGTCGGCCGGCCCCGCGCCAAATCGCGAGGAGGCCGTATCTGCAGACATGCTCAGAATGAAAGTTGAATGAGACTCGCGTGGGGATGGAGGGTTTTTCCTTCTCTTGCTCTGCTGCTGTCTGCTTGCATCCCCCTTGCCCCCTCCCCCCTTTCTCGCCGCTCTCTTATCTCTATAGCCATTGCCGTTACCTGACGGTGGTTCTCACCACTCCCCATCCTTTTCCTCTCTCCCCCTCCTGCTGCTCCAGGGGGGCCCAAACCTCGGCTCCGACTGTGTTTACGATCTGTTCGACTTCACAATGTACGTACGAACGGACGTGGCCTGCTACAGTAATCTCGGGACATGTTCCGAATGGAATCAAAATACGCCGGCGGATCGAGCCGCGAGCTTAGTCTGGACAGGTCCTCTTGGTGCTGTGTATGTGGCCTAGCCCCCCCCCCCCCACTCCCCTGTCCTTTTCCCTTCTCTGAGGCGGCGACACCACTGCGACACTGCAATAGCTTAGGAGTAGTAGGGGAGTGGGCTCGCAGTCCTGTCGCCTCAAGTACGCCAGTGCTGCCACCTTATGGCCGCCATAACATTCGATAAAGTCTCCCCAGCGGGTCTACTACTCCCCTCCCGGCTACTCCCCCTCCCCCTCCCGACCCGCGGCCCGAGCGTGGGGCTTGGGCCCTCGCATCATCTCACCAGCGCGACAATTGGCGTCGGAACATGGATTTATAACGCTTTTATTGTGTGTTGTAACAGTGTCGCCCTGCCCGCCGCGCCGCGCCCCCTGATCGCCACCAAACACACACTAGTCAAGGCGGCAAAAAACCGGGGACCCAAACAGCCATCTATGCGGGGATTAAACCGGGCAAACACGGCCCCGGGGGCGGCGGCGGGGGCGGGTCGGCTGGCCGGGGGCGGCAGGGGGACTGGCCGGGGGCAGGGACCACCACCACCACCACCATCCAGAGGGCTCAGGGATTATTTCGCCAAGTTTGGTCTGCGGGATGAAGTCCCCATCTCCTTTGCTCCCAAGCTGAGACAAACACAGATGGTGCAGCGCGCTGCTGCGGAGCTGGTTGGCGAGTGAGTTTTGTGTTTGTTTTTACCGTCCTCGTCTTTCTTTGGCTCCGCCGAGTCCGACATGAATCTGTGGCATCTGCGGTCAGCGGTGGCGTGGGCGCCTGACAGCCGCAGGGTAGGCCGGCCCGCCAGGCACGGGCGCACCGCGGCTCAGCCCACCCTGCAGGGGCCGAGAGCCGAGAGGCTGAACCGGGCTGAACTAAACTGTAGTCATCAGCCTATGACCTTTCCTGGCCGAATCAAACTTTCCGTAAGCGAATATTTCGCAAAAAAAAGTGCAAGGTGCTTTTTATGTTGTCTTTACTTACTTCAACTGGCGACTCAGTCATAAAGGCTACCAGAATAGTTTTCCCCAGGCGTGTCACTCTATACTTGTAAGACAGCGGTAGCAGACAGGTCTACACGGCGGGGGCGGCAGACTGACCTGGAACGTGCTGTATGCATAAACGTGGTCGCCCTTTCTGGAGGGGTGAGTGAGGCCGAGGGGAAGGGGAGGCGCGGGGGAAGTCTGCGATGCCGCCGGGACGGCGGATTACCTCCTTGCGGCGCCCGGCGGAATGTCTCTGATGGCAAATGTTTGGGAATTTCTCCGTGGCGTGGCCCGACGTGCGGAGGTGAGGCGGAGGTGAGCGGGCTGGTGTAGACGAGGGCCGGTGCGTGTGGCTTCAATGTGTCTTCCCCGACATCAACTATGCAGACATACTTGCGCCTGTCCGCAGCCCCCCTCCTCTCCCCTTCCTCTCTACTCGAGAGTCCACCCCCGCCGCCGCCGCCGCCCCACCTCTCCTAAACACACTCCTTGCAATGACACGAGAATCGAAAGCGGCTTAGGCAAGAGTTGCCATTGTTTGTGTTTAATTAAGGCGGCAGTAACGGTGCGGGGCCCTTTCGTCTTACGCACCAGCCCCTTGAGCCAAGCCGCAAGGGAGGTCTCGGCCGGGGCGGCGGCGGGGAGCAGGTGCAACAAAAACAGACCCATACCTTAACAATCGGGGCGGATGTTGACACGGTCAGATCAAAGCCCCTTGTAGGCGCAAACACGTCCTGTAAGACGCCGCCCCCCCCCTCCCCCTCTTTGTTCCCTCTTTGAACAGTAAACAGGGCAGAGAGCGTTATTCGGGGCATGCAGTTGCTTAATATCTGCGTCTTTCGTTTGTTTCCAGATGGGTGGCATGGGCATGGCGCCGTGCCCCTCGGACATGGGGTCACCGGACCGTCGCGGGGTGCCAGCCATGCAGCAGCAGCAGTCCTCGCAGCAGCAGCAACAGCAGCAGGCACAACAGCAGCAGCAGCAGCAGCCCGTCAGCAGCGCGGGCAGCGTCGCCGCCTCCTCCGTGTCGTCCACGTCCAACGGCTTCCACCAGGTGGACGGCCTCGGCCAGCAGGCCATGGGCGGGCTGGCGCACTCCGCGCACGGCCAGGGCCTCGGACACTCGGCCAAGTGATGACGGCAAGCCGGCAGGTCGGCGCGGCGCGGGTCGCCCTACGACCTGCTGTGAGTGCCACGGGCACCGGCTGGCTGGCCCTCACATAAGCTGTGAAAACTGTCGGACGTTTTGTGATCGGGTTTCTTTCTCTTCCTCTGACTATACGCGCGTTCAACGCAAAGAAAGGAAAGAGGAAGAAAAACAACGTTTGTGCCAAATTGGTTATTGTGATTGGGTGAAGGTCCCGCTCATTACCGCTACTTGCTCCTGGCGGAACAGGAGTGCCCCGGAGCGACCTCTCCGGGAAAACAACGACGCCTCGGCTCGCATTAAAAGTTGGCCGCCCCCTCTCGATTGCGGGGGACGGGCCTCGGCCTCGACGGCCAGGAGGGCGAGGGGGAGGAGGAGGCCGCCCGCCCCTGTGCCCGGGCCCGGGCCGCCGCCGATCGCTTGCTGACGCCGGCCAATATAATCTTCCATTTGCCAACTTTGCGGACAATGGAGTCGTGACGCCGTCGTCGACGACGACGCAGGGGGAAGGGGGGCGTCCGTAAAGCCCCGGCCGCGCTCGCGTGACGGGCCCCTAGGTCCCGCGCGTCCCGGCCCCGGGGCTCCTGCGACGCCCGGGATGGACCACTCCGCCGGTATTAATTCCTCTACAAAGTTGCGTCATCTATTTCATCGCTCTGGACAAAAGAGCTCTTTCCCTCGTAAAAATGTCGTCCGGGGACGATGAGGCGGCGATTAATCACGCGACCCGCGTCTTCGACCCGGTCGATCGGAAAACCGGCGCCGTCGGCCGGCCGAGCGACCGAGTCAGGATAAAAAAAATACGTGTACATATTAGTTATTACCAAAGAACTCTGTTGATGAATAATGTTGTTGTTTTGTAAAGTTCGTTAAAAAATAATTGTTGAACTTTTTGTAAATAATCAAGAGTGGTAATTTGCTTTAACAAATAGAGAACTCTATCGATAGTCTGCAAAACTGATCGAAAGTTGAAATATTATAATTTAGAAACTCTGAGACTGTCCTTCAAACTGTGCTCTAAATTGGTGTTTCAATATACGTAAATAACGGTTTACTGTGTGTTGCATCATATCTTTACCCTTTCCCGGGCTGCAACAACAACAGCCGAAACAACGACAACAGCAGCAGTAGCAGCAGCGAGGCCGCGGCTCGGCAGCAGCAGCGCCTCTTTGCACGGCGACAGTGACCGACCCGGCAAACAAATTAGTGAACGAAACACACAACGCAGTCCAATTACTGGCAGCCCGGGCCTGAGCACTGTGCTAATAGAATACAAACAATAGAGGAGGGGAGGGCGCGGCGCGGCGGGGCGGGGCGCGGCGTGTGGGAGGCACCTGGTGACAGAGGGGCGCGCGAGCCTCTCAATCGAGGTAAGTACGACACAAGGCTGCTTTTGTCGAGGCGCCCCCACCCCGTGGCCCCGTGGCGGCGGCGGCGGCGGCGGCGGTGGCAACAGCAGAGCCGAACAACACTTTGCATCAAGGATTTCGGAAAAGCGGCTTGGCGATAGCAGGAGCGGAAGAGCGATGACGACGCCGGGGGACCACTCGTAAATTTCCGTAATTCCTTTATCATTCCTTTTGCCTCCCGCGATCGCTGCCGGCTCTCTCCTCGCCCCGTTGGAGTCTCGCCGGCCGGCGTCGGCGGCAGGTGCGCGCGCTGCCCGGCCCGACCCGACCCTCCTCTCCGCGCGATATTATATTTGTCTCAGCTCCGACTCGAGTTCGTCTCTCTCGCGCGCGCCGTCCCGCTATTTGGCAATATGTGCCGCGCGTCCTGCCCGGGGCGGCCTCGAGGGCCCCGGAGCAGGCCGGACAATACATATTGCTCACGGCCGGCTGGAGAGAGAGGCGAGGCAGGTGGGCTGATAGGCTGTATGTGGGCTGCCTG
>NW_026267236.1:324037-325244 GCF_000697945.3 Frankliniella occidentalis
ATGGCGTACTTCAATGCAGATCGCGGTTTGTACGTCCCGGGTTCGTCAGAGCGGACCTCAAGCATACAAATAGTGAACATTTTTTTCGGCTCGGGCCTACAGATGTGTGAACAATCATTAACACCCAATTGGGGACGGCTATTAATCTACCTTTCGAGTGTGTGAATCTCTTTTTGCTCACCTACAAGTGTGTGCATATTTTGGCGCGCACCTGCAGTCATGTGCATTTTTTTTTCACTCACCTGCAGGTGAGCAACATTCGTATACTCTTGGATTTTCAGTGTGCAACACCCCCCGTGAACACTTACCTAGATTAGGCGCTTACTGTGTGGGAAGAGTTAACAGAGGAGTTGAACACTAAGTGAACTACTACCGAGTAGAACACTTGCAAGGAGTCAACTTCTAGTTGCAGGCTTACAAGTTGAGTAGTTGCACACTGCTGAGGTATATCAGTGAAGAAATAAAATCTACAAGTACAACAATTGTGTGACTAAAAAATGGAGTGGTACTTGAGGTACTAACATGCCGCCAGTGTCTTACAAAGAAAAGTGTGCGTCAATATACCACTCAAAGGCAAGTACCCTGTGAATGATGGACTGGCATGGTATCTTTGGTTTTATCTGTACCACGACGTGAAAGTTATTAGGGCTCAACCAGTCCTGACCGTCCTGACACATGTCAGGTCCACGTTGGGTCACCGGTTACCCTTGTTCCTCTCGCAGAGTGCGTCCCGACGCGCTGGTTGGCGGAGGGGGCCCGGGGCGCGGCCCATTCGGCAGACGCCGCCCCTCTCACCGGCTCCAGCGGCGCCAAGCGGCGCTCCGGCGGCCCCGCCCCCTCCGGGGCCCTCTGGGGCCCTCCGGGCGGCGCGCGCCTTCAGTCTGCGCCCGGCCGGTCCGCAACCCGCAGCGCAGCAGCGCCGCCCCGCCGCCCCGCCGCCCCGCCGCGCCGAGCAGGACCGCGCTTCCGCGAGGTGAAGGTCGCGCCGCGCCCGGGCCTTCAGCCGGCGGCAGCAGCGGCAGCCCCCACCGGGGCCCACAGCACCACCATTCCTGGTACGTGTCGCATCCGGCCGAGGCCCCTCCAAGCACGTTTCTGTAGGTTAAACCCTACTGGTTTGAGTTCGTTGTTACGCGGAAATTCCGGCGACAAAGGTCCCGAGTGAGCTTAACTTACACTGATAAACCACGTGTGCAACACCTGAAGT
>NW_026267236.1:325294-329619 GCF_000697945.3 Frankliniella occidentalis
CGCTGCAAGCAATATGTTGCCTACCTAACAGGCGGGGTGGAAAAAAGAGAGAGTAGGCGCCGCGGGAAGGCGAGGAGACTCTAATGGTCAATTAGAAATTAAAAGAAAGAGGACGCGGAGGGGGGTTAATGACTGTGGACGGACGAGCCCCCCGCCCCCCGCCGCACCTGCATCAAAAATAATCATTTGCCCGCCGCGTTCAAACAAACAAACAAAGCACACTAGAGTGGGGGGAAAGGGGGGTGCTTCCTGAATAATGACCAACGCGCATTTTGAGGTAATTATTATTGTTATCACGGAATGGGCGAATGGTTAATCAGAGCACGCCGGCCGCACACAGAGTGCCTCAGAGTGCAGCAATCAATACGGCCGGACGTGTGTGCGCTGCACTTCGAGAGAGGGAGAGAGAGGGAGAGAGGCCTTCGCACGCGGCTGTTTGGTACAAAGATGGAAATCAGCAGTTGTCGTCGGTATACGTGCGCACGCGAGAGCCGAGCCCCGCACGCAGCAGTGCATCTTGCGCTGCAACTCGAGCACATTAGCCACGCGTGTATGTGTGTATGTGCTTGCGAGTGTGTGTGTGTTGTGTGCGAGGCGAGGACCTCTAATGGATTCCCCGCCGCCGCCGCTGAAATCTGAGCAAGGCTGGCCTTAATGGCCCACTGAATTAAGGGCCGCTCTTAAATGGACGACATCACAACACACTAATGAAATTTGCAGCGTGAAATATGACGCGTCTGAGTGTCCGCGCGCGCTGTTATTATGCAAGTCTGGCGTGTCGCGAAAGCGCGCGCCAAAGCAGAGCGGCAAAGGGATTCCTTTTTCTGTCGTTTGGGCGGCCGAGGAAAGTTTAGCGGTCCGTCCGAAAACATATGTGTGTGTGTATGTGTGCGTGCGTTTGCTTTGTTGGTGAAACGACGCGCACGACGAGAAACGCGCGGTATTACTAAGCGGTGAAAATAAAACATTTTCCCTTCCCTTACTTCAAACCTTTTACTAAATGTTACAAGACTAAAAAGAATAATATGTTGTTTTGAACAAATAATAAACTTCGGGACGTGTGGTGTTGGTGTGCTCCCACAGATTCTGGGTCCTGGGCCCCGACCACCCGCCCCTTAGCTGGCCGGCGGGTGAGGCCCGGGAGGGCCAGGGGCAGCCAGGGGCCAGAGGGCCGGCGCCGGGGACCACCGAGTAACAAATGACAGCGATTTACGGGAGAGAGGGTGTGCAAAACGAGACCGCTAACTACGGGAGTCTGTGGGAGAGCCAGGGCCCGCCCGCGCCAGGGTCGGGGGTTGGAGCGCGGGGAGGGAAAGCACTGCGAAAACGATTCATTGTCTGCCCAGTATACTTCTACCACACCAACCGTGCACCACCTGGCGATTACTTTGATGCCTTCATCTGTCGCAATTTTTTCCCCTTGTCTTCTTTCTCTCTTTCTCTCTTTCTTTCTTTCTTTCTTTCTTTCTTTCTTTCTTTCTTTCTTTCTTTCTTTCTTTCTTTCTGTCTTACTTTTCCTTCTGTCTTTCTGTTCCTTCTGCATAACGCCTTTAAGGACTTCACACTTCACTGTTTGTAATGTATGTATTATGAGCATGCGATGTACGCTTTTAAAGTATATACTTTGAGTGCGACTTGTTTTTTCAGATAATGTTGTCGTATTTCTAGTGTGGCCAAAATACCAAGGATACGGTTGTCTGTGGAAAAGGTGGGGGGGGGGGGGTCCCCACGCTCTGGCCAACGCCCGCAGCGCCTTATCAGCCAGAGGGTGTCGCAAGGTGAAGTTGTCTGCGCGACAATCACTTAGCCAGCCCCGTGCGCGGAACCGAACGGACATCCCCATTTGTTTCTTCATCCCCTCCCCTCTGGCCCTACCTCGTCGTACAACGCCCCCCCCCCTCTCTCTCTCTCTCTCCTTGTCGCTCTCTCTACCCGCCCGCCAAACACGAAGGGAAAGTCGTTTCTGCGTGCAACCTCGGGACAAATCGGGCTGTAATTCTTGCTCAGTAACATCTGCACAGTCCCACCCGACCACCACACCGGGACGACCACCGTCCCGCGCACATTCACACGCAAGCAGACGCGAGCGCGAGTGCGAGTGTGTGTGTGTGCGCGCGCACACGAACCCGCGCGGTGCCAGACACGCAGCCCCGCGCACACTGACTTTGCTCACGCACTGGAAGCGCGAGACGTTTTTAAATACCGCTCAGATTATCTGCCTATTATCAATACTCTGCGTTGAAAAATAATAATAATCTCCGAAAGAGAATCGCGCGCGCGGCCAGTTTTCCCACTCCGCGGCATTAATCTAAACGAAAAACAGTCCACTTTGGAAAACACAAACAGCACCACACCTCTCCGCGCTGCGCAGAGATCGCGGCAACCAGATTGAGATATGTGATAACAAAAAATATATTTTAAAAATAAGAAAAACTTATAAAAATACACCAGGGACTTTTCGCTCCCCACTCTCTCTCTCTTGACGCCCGGGCCCAGGCCAGTGCCGGCGGCTAGTGCCACGCACGGCCAGAGATCCGGCGAGATGGCAGAGATCAATCAGGCGGGAGGCCGGATGCCTATTAAACTAAACGCTTAATTTATTCATTAGCGGCGCACGCCTTGACCAGACAGCTGCCCACGCGGGTTAGGGGCGCTCTCCTGGTGCTGCTGCTACTACTGCTGCTACTAGAAGTGGTTAGTAAAGTACGCGTGTGAGTCATTCTTTGTCTGATGTCGACCTAAGCTTTCGGACCAGGTCACCGATTGTGATTTTTTGTCCAACAAATCAAAGAGAAAAATCGTGTTCCTGACGGAGAATGAAATGCGCTTGAAGTCAGCAAGAACAAGAACATTTACTCATCAAAACGATTTTGGTACGGGAAAATTGCACGTTTCCAGGTCATCCCCTGGCACTCTCCCAACTGCTTCCTTGAAAAACAAATTAATTTTCTCCTTCCCCCCAAATTTCAGACATTGTTTAACCGCATACCGTGTAGCGTCCAAGAAGTAGTTCCGAATTTCCCTCAATCCATTCGGCAAATTTACGGGAGCTCGGCGCCTGCGAGACTCGGGGTAGGCCACCCCGCAGTGCAGGCATGCGCTGCAAGCAATATGTTGCCTACCTAACAGGCGCTGTGGGAGTTCGCTGTCAGCATGTTAGTGCTTTCTGGATGATATCTATCGGAGCTAGCTACTGAAAACCCCAGGGCATATCCCCTACAGAGACTGCACGTTTCCAGACGAGGGAAACGGCTGAGACTCTTCCAGCCCCTTCATGGAAAATGAAGAAAACTCCAGTTAATCTCAGGGCTTGTTTTTTACTGTGCAATGTAGGTTTGTGCTGGATGAGCCTTTTGCTGAGGGTATGTTCTTTTGCCAAGAATGGGCTTTGTAGCAGGGGTTTCGGAAAACCAGCAAAGCGTGACAACATTGTGGACAAGCGGCAGTGTATCTGTTATTCATAAAAATACAGCCCATTGCTATCGCAGCACGCTTGCGGCTTTGCAAATATCGTTATCGACGATAACGCGCGAATCGACGCCTCGCGCTCTCCCTCCGCTCGGGGTCCCGGCGCGCTTGACCCGCTTTACGACCAACGAAAACGCGGACGAAAAATATATAACATCAGCAACAAACGGTCGTCGTAATTGAAAAGCTCACACAGCTGATCCGTCCGGATGGTCCGGTCCAGTGGCGGTGCGCCTCGCTTTCGCAGCTCCATTTGTTTTTCGTTACAGTACTCCCCCCTCCCCTCCTCCCCCTTTTCTCTCCTAAACGTGGACACGCCGCTTATTTCTCGTGACCGCGCCGACCCCGCGCCACGCCACCCCTCCGCATGCGGCTGGGCCTAAAGCTAAAGGGGCGAGCAGGGCTCGTTGAATCTTTTTTTTTCTCTTTTTTTGTTTTCATTTGTGTGTTTTTTTTTTCGCGCGCGCACGTTGTGTTTTCGTGGCGCGCTAATTTACACACACCTGTGTCCAGCCCCCCCCCCCCCCCCCCCGTCTCTCTGTCGCTGGTGTGTCCCAGGGGAGGGCTTATTCCGAAGCGACCACATTAAAAGAGGCGGCCTCGCTGCCACAGTGAAGCGGGCACGCCAAGTTTGGTCGTGAAGGAGAGAAAGGCGGGTATGGTGGGAGTGAGAGAGACAGAGAGAGAGCTCCAATCACTGCAGAAGGGGTAATGAGAGAATCAGTGGCTGGAACGGAAAATTGTCAAAAAGGAGGGGTGGGGTTTTTTGTCCAGTTGCACTTGTACTTAGAAAAGGTGGAGGGGAGGAGGAAGAGAGAGGAAGGGGGGAGAGGGAGAGAGAGAGGGGAGGGATAGGG
>NW_026267236.1:329703-332255 GCF_000697945.3 Frankliniella occidentalis
GGAAGGAGAGAAAAGAGGAGAGGAAAAAAGGAAAAGAGGCAGAAACAGGAGAGACTTTGAGTATAAGTATGGGGTATGGGGGTGCAAGGAGGGGCAGTCGCCATTTGCCACTGGCGGACGTCATCGTTCTCGTTTGCCGCTGGCCGTCTGCGCACCCTCTGGCAGCGCCGGTGTGTCATCCGCCGATAGGTGCCCTTAGTGTTACATCAGGCGTTCACAAGAAGACGCCCAGCATTCTAAAAAGGGAGAAGCATTTTCGTCATCTACGTTCAATGTTTCCTTGTGAACATCTCCATTAGATAGAAATTTGTCTATACCTATACTACATTATTGCTTTGTAGAAATTAAACAGTGTGGGTATGAATCCGCTATTGTGCCTGAAACATCTACAGTTGTCTTTTCCCGTTTAGAGTGTGGCTGACGTTATAGGAGTGAAAAGGAAACGGCACCAAAAAGGGTAGAAAAAGGGTAGCGAATCCCTCTCACAACCGCTCTTTTTGTCATGAAATGTCGAAAAAATTTCTTGCTCGCTTCGCTCGCGTTTAAACCAAAGTTTAAGACCGAACGACGTCAACAAGTGTGGCAAACACAGTGCTCATAGGGAAGTGCCCGAGCCACCAAGGCTGCAATGAATGACAGAAGTGAACTGGCTGGAACTGGACAAAAGAGTCTCCTAATATTGCATAAATCCTCTAAAACCGCTCTTTTGGTTATAAAATACAACAAAAAAATCTCGCTCGCTCCGCTCGCGGTTTTCTATAATCAGGGCCCCCTATCATGATCCTTTAAGAAAAGAGCATTTAACCCTTATATATCCTGTCGCATACGTCAGCGCCAGCATTCACACAGTCTACCTTATTTATGTTTGAAAAGGAAAAAGGTTACAATGACGGACAGATTCCTGGATTTAATTTTGAAAGACGTAAAAAAATTATTATCGTCAAATTGAAACGTAACGAGGCGGGGGGGGGGGGGCAATGTCCCAAAATAGGGCTCTGCTATGTAGGTACATTTTGCGCCCAAAAGGTAGGTACACAGAGTGGTTTGCACGGGTACACAGGAAAATTGTGGGCGCCACTGCATTACGGGGCGAAAAGAAACCGCAGAAATGTACGCTGAAGAGAAATTACCTCGGAGCAGCCTCCCCTTCACACTCCCTTCACCTCCCGCGCTCCCGGACGAATTCTTTGCCGCGTTCTTCGACGGACGAGGCGTGCCGCGGAGGGGTGGGCTTCACAGAGTTCCACCCTCAGGAATCAGGCCCCCCGTGCTCCTTTATACTCAATTACGATGCTATCGGGAAGGCCATTTTACATTGTAATAGCAGGGGCATTTACTGCAAACATGGTCCCGCCGCAGCAGCTCAAGAAGCCCTGTGGCGTTGCCGCCTTGCCGCCGAGACGGATACAGATGCGCATTGCGCCACAGAGCGGGGCAGGGGGTGAAAAATTCGGCGGGTGTCCGCAACTCCGCTCAACGACAACATCGCGGGAAACAACATCTTGTGATTTTTCCCCGTCTTTTGTTTTTTTTCCTCCCCTTGCAGACCTGAAGAGAGAAGGGCCGTGCGATTACGGGTCCTAAACGGCACCGTTCTCTCTCTCTTTTTCCCCGACGGTGATGACGACCATTTCTCCGGCGGCTCCAGCGCCGGTTTAGCAGCGAGACGGATCAGCATAATTTGTCCTCTTTACTCGCCTCGCCCGTCTCGCTCACCTCCTCTCCTTATTCGCGCCCCGTGCCCGCCCGCCAGCCCGGGCAGTAGGCAGCACCGCGACACGCCTGCAGGCCGGGTTGCCTATCACCGATCCCACAGGCGCGCGCCACGCGGCCGCAGAAAACCAACAGAGGGGAGAAGAACAGCTTCGAAGAATAACATTGACATTCACATATGTGTATTGCAAAGTATTTGTCGTGTTTTGTTGTACCTTTAGGGTGTGCACTTTTGTCTTTTCAAATAAACAAAAGACATTGACAGTGAGAATCGTTAATTTCAAAAGTTTGTGACGTGAAATACAGTGATACACCAAAGACTTTCAACTTTAGTACACGTCCTGAAATTTACTACCGTATCGTATAGATCGTAGACTGGAAATTATGTGTACATTTGCAAGAGTAGGACTAGGTGTGAACTTGCATGATGACCTTTGCGCTCTTGGCCGTTGTACACTTTTGAGTTTAGTATAAATATTCCTCAACAGATCGAGCGTTGAATTTTCACCATTTGCACGGTTTCATACAGAGGTTTGCCTTTCGAACTGTTCGCGTGGTAGAAATTACTGCCTGTGCCCACGCCTCATGTGTTAGTTCGAGCCTCCACCCCCTCTCTCCCGGACACGTCTTCGCTCATACTGCATCCGAACCTTCTCCCCTCCCCTCTTCTCCCTTTCTTTCCTCTTCGCATTTAGACTATGTATGCCGCCTCTCTCTCTCTCTTTCTCTCTCCCTGTGCCACCCTCTCTGTCTTTCTGGCCCGACCTACTTCCCCTCACACTTCCTTCATCAACCGCACACTCAATTATGATCTTATCGTCGCTAGGCTATTATACGCG
>NW_026267236.1:332859-334373 GCF_000697945.3 Frankliniella occidentalis
AGATCGGGCCGGGCCTGGAGCCACGCTTGGAGAGCGCTGGAGGCCCTCGCCGAGGCCTCGCCGAGGCCCCCAGAGACTGGCGCGGTTGTCATAATCAGGTGGCATAGAGAGGCCGCTTCGGAGTATGGGATGGGGTCGTATAGTTTGGCACGAAGTGGCGCGAGGTGGGGTGGGGTGCGGCGGGGCGCGGTGGGGCGGGGCTGCCAAGTGGTGGAGCGACTCAATCACCCTCTGCACAACGTATATCGTGCGCCCGTCTATCCCCGCCCGCACGCACCGCACCAGACGTGTTGCGCAACGCTTTTCCTCTCTGCTATCTCTCTGGCGTGATGACGAACTCATTTGCGATTAACAGATGCCAAGAAAAAGAGGAAATGATGGGAGGTAAAGTTTCACACGGCAAGAAAAAGCGCCCTTTTAACGCCTTGTGCACGGTGGCGGAGACGACGACGTCCTGGCGCTCCACTTGGGCATGCACGGGGAAGGGAAAAAGAGGAGGATGGGGAGAAGGGAGAGGCGGGCGGCAAAAATGACGGCCCCGGTGAATCCCTGGGACTACATTTCACAGTTAATCTGTCCTGGGATCTGCCGCCGCCGCACCTGGGGACCAAGGGGCGGGGGGCGGGGCGGGGTGGACCCACCGCACAGCAGAGCCCCGCCGCCACAGAGAGGAACTATGGGAAAAGTTACCGCGTTTCGGAAAGACGCCAGGAGAGATAAAAGCCGCGTCGGAGAAATGTTATTCAAATAGGACCGGCGCCAGCGGCGGTATTTTATGAGAGTTTTCGGTGGCCGCTTGCCTGCTCGAGCTTCAAACAGCGCTGTTTACCAGAAGTTCCGTATTTCATTTTATATTTTCCTTCAAAAAAATAAATGTAAAAAGCAAAATTCACGACACTGTAGGTGAATCAACAGTGTGCTGACTGACTCCCCCCAGCTCCAGGTCGAGCGAAGACTTCTCCTCCTCCTCCGTCGCGGTTTCAATTCTGAGTGGAGATATGGTTATTGTGATACGTCGCACGGCCCCGGCGGGGACCCGGGCGGGGCCCGGCGGGACCGACAAGGCCTCTTACCGTCCCCAAGGAGGGGGAGGGGAAGGGGACGGGGGTTCCGCCCCAGGACCCTCCAGAGATTGACGGCAACTGAGACGCGCTCCTGCCTGCTCCTCCCCGAGGCACAGATTGAAGGCCCCGCGGGCGCTGCACCTGGAGGGAGAAAGGGGTAATAGAAAGGGGGAGGGGGGAAGAGGGTGGCCCCAGAGGGGTGGCTCGGCCAACAACAGACTCATTGAACTGTCATCCAGGCCTCCGCAGTCGGCTGAGCAGCGGCGGGGCGGGGACGGCGGGGGCCTTTGTGGAGTTGTGCTGCGCGCTGCGCGCACGGGCCGCTCAGTGTGCACATGGCCCATTTGCCAAACCGTGCCGGCCGAGCGGGCCGAATGGAAAGGATTCCGACCCAGGCAGAGAGCGGCTTTCCCAGGATGCCCCGTGCAGGAGGTGTCGTTGCGCTTCGCT
>NW_026267236.1:334928-336967 GCF_000697945.3 Frankliniella occidentalis
CCCGCCCCTCCCCCCTCCTCCTCCGACGTGGATGGATGGATTATCTTTGTTGGCGCCCAATGAAATTCCACCACCAAAAGCGGTCGTTGTGATAAGAGCCTGCTCAGCCGCTGTTCGGCTGAAACCGTTTCAATATCCCGTTCGACTCTCCCGACAGAAACTTGTTGGCTCTTTCGCGTGTATTGTTCCAATTATTTTTACAGAACGATTAAAAAGAGTCCTGATAGAAAAAAAAGTTTCAAAAATTTTATTTTAGTGTGGGTAAAAAAAGAAGCGTTATTTCGTCAATATCACACCCTTGTGGCGAGTCAAAACGCGGCCTAAACGGTTCGTTAAAAAGAGTTTTTTTTTACTGTGTTCCTAGTTGATTCTGTCAAAATATAATGTCGAATGAGGAACGGTGCGGGCCGGAACCGGATCCACTCGGACGGGGAGGCCGGGCCGGGCCAAGCCCGGCTCCGGAAACTGCAATGAGATTCTTTTCCAGAAAGACGCGCCCGGCGGCCTAATTCACTTGGCCGCGGCGGATGGCGGCTGGGAGGGAAAAAAAAAGTAAATCGAGTTCTGGTTCGCGGGTCGAGATGGCAGTTGTCGTCAGGTTCCGTCTGTCTTTAGGGACGGAGGGGAGCTCAGCCGCGCGGGCCGGCCACCAAAAGACTCGGGGACGACGAAAGAAAAAACACAAGGTGTGCGCACAGCCTGTTGAGGAGACCGCTCGGCGGCGCCCTTCCTCGTTGCAAACATAGCGTTCTTTTTTTGTTTCCTCTCCTTTTTTTAACATCATAAGATGCGAGGTACTGGCTTGAGAGGAGTGGCGCGGGAAATATAAATGGTTTGTGAGACTGCGAGGGGCGGCGAGTGAAAAGCAGAGTTTATAGAGCGTCGGGCCGCGGGGCCGTAGCTCTGCGTTAGAGCGTGCGGGGTGCAGGGTGCAACAGGTGCAGCGTGCGGTGAGGGTGCATATGCTGATTTTCAAAATTTGAAAATGTGAAAGCAGAGAACGCAGTTTACATATATAGGCACAAAAATAACGCGCCCTTGATCACTGAGTCTTTGATACCCCCTTTCACCCCTTTTATTGGTGGTTGCCAGGATTTGCTGTGCGCATTTCACTCGACGACAACACCCTGAAAATTGCAAGTCTCTAGCTAACCTCCTTCTAGAGAATAAAGAAACATAAACTAACAAATAAACACTAAGACGTTTGGAAAAGCCTGCCCGATAGCTTTTTTAAAAGTAAAAGAGCGGGCTTCCAAAAGCCACGAGAACGACCTCAAATTCAAGCGGAGTGCCGTGAAAAAATAGCAATAAGCAACCCACACCCACGTAAAATTGCCGCGCCGTGCACGACCCCTTCACGGCGCACGCACGCGCGTCCCAGCCGCACGAGCCGCGCACGACCCACTCAGATTCACTGCCTTACACTAATAATTAGCGCGCCACCCCGCTGCAATATAAACTGGGGAATTTGTGACGTGGGCTGATCGTAAAGCAGGGAAGGGTTTGCACGACGTGCTCGGCATGGGGGACCGCGGCAGGGGCCCTCTGACGCTGTAAACAACGGCGAGCCAACCAACCTCATGGTACCTGGCTGTTAGTAGTTCCTTTCATCAAGAGAATTTTGCAGACTGCAGTAAAAATAGTTCTTTCAGGGCTTCATAACAATCATTTTATTAAAAGCGAATGCGAAGTTCGGGACGCCCGTTTACTCCCCTTTAGTCACTGTCACCACGAGTTAGCTTTGGGGCTGGCATTTACTTAAAAGAAGCGTTTGCGGCATTCGCACCGGTTCGCACTTTCGTGTTGAGCAACAAACACGCCATTGTGTCGCAGCACAAAAGGCTGCTGAACTGCGAAGTTGTTTGTTGAAAAAGGATGTCTTATAAGAATAAAGACTGTTGAGAATAAGGGGCGGAGGGGAAGGGGAAACCACATCGAGCGCAGCTAATCTCCGCTCAAGTGGTATCACGAGGCGAGCGGCGCCAGATCGAGAGAGAGAGAGAGAGAGAGAGAGAGAGAGAGAGAGAGAGAGAGAGAGA
>NW_026267236.1:343610-344318 GCF_000697945.3 Frankliniella occidentalis
TTTCAATCCCTCCCTCTCTCACTCCCTCCCTCCCTCTTTCACTCTCATCCTCCCTCTTTCACTCCTTCCCTCACTCTCCTTCCTTTCCTCCCTCTCTCACTCTCTCCTTCCCTCCCTCACTCCCTCTCCCACTCCCTTAATTCCTCCTTCTCTCACTCTCTCCCTTCCTTCCTCCCTCTCTCACTCCCTCCCTCCTCCTCTCCCTCCTTCAATCCCTCCCTCTCTCACTCCCTCCATCTCTCCCGCCCTTCCTCTCTCCCTCCCTCCCTCCCTCTCTCACTCTCCCCCCCTTCCTCACTCTCTCCTCTCTCTCTCTTCCTGTCATTCGGGCCGCTTTGTGCCACGCGAGGCTGTAACATGCTGATGGCAGCGAGGGCCTGGCTGAAGGGCGCCGGACCGAGATGGCCCCGTTCGGTCTGGAAATGAGCGGGGTGGGCGGCGAGTGGCGGGCCGGGGCGGTCGGCGGTCGGGCGGTCGGGCTGGAGTTGCGCGACGTCTTGTAAGGTGAAGTGAGCACTAAAAATGTTTTTCCCTGTTTCATGTTAATCGCGTTGAATAAAATTAAACATCTACTCCAAAATAGCTATTAATTGTTTATCCGCGCGTCTTGTTTATACGACCGCTGTCAACCGCGGCATATGAACACTGATAAATAGAGTGTGCAACTGGTATGCACAAGGTTGAGTTAGTACTGTGGTGCACAAACTT
>NW_026267236.1:345194-347150 GCF_000697945.3 Frankliniella occidentalis
GCCAGCGCCACGCCAGTGCGGCTGGTCCCCGTGTGGTCGCCGCTGCGGTCCCCGGCGGGAGGGTGGGCTCGCCATTGTGGCTGCTGTCTTATCAGTGCTTCCGCGTCATCACACGCCTGCCCCCTCCCTCCCCCCTCCCCCTCCCGCCGTTCTCACCCCTTCGTCCGCCCTGTCCACTGCAACATGAGATGATCATTTAATGCTGGGGTGGGGGCGCCTGATCGGGCGGCGTGGCGCTGTGTGGCGGCAAAGGGGGAGCGTGTCGCTACAAACACGCGCATAACTAGCAAACCAGGTCCACCCTCAGGAAAACACTTGCGTTAAATTTTGAAGTTAAAAGACTTATTTTGTCATTTTTTTCGTCTGTGAGCACATGCAGTGCTTGACGGTGAGTGAGTGTTGCATACGGTAAGCAGTGCAAGACATAGGTCACTTAAACTCGCTCCTGGGAGCACCAGGTTTTGAACTCATCTTAATAATTCCTGGGGGAGCAATATCAGAGAATATCGCTCGTTTAAAGTCGTTTTTGCGACATTTTTATTTACAAAAGTCAATTTTTCAACAACCACTCCATCATCAGAGCGACGAAGACATACGTCGCTCTGTTCTAAAAAAAAAAAAGTGACTCAACTTTTGCAATGTGGTCACGCTTCACTATATTGATTTTCAAACCACAGGACGCCCAACCGTACTGGACATAAATAGGAGACGAACCAAGTCTTATCGAAATAATTGCGCCTTTTAGTTTTCGGAAGGCCACCCATTAATCTAACGATCCCATTTTTACCTTACGGCAATTTTGGCTTAACAAGTGTCCCTACACAAGTTTTGACGAGGTTGGGCCGTCCTCACGGCAAAATATCGATCGAATCTCGGTCTCACAATTATTTGATGACAGTGACAGAACAAGATACCCCTACACATCCCGACACGACACGCCCGCCAGTTCCTCGACTCCTCAATGAATAGGTCATTGTCGTCCAGGCCGCCCTTCAGGCTGACACGCGCGCGAGAGGGGGCGGGGCCTGCCTCTGCGGCTCCAGGGGTGGGGGCGCCCCGGGGGGAGTCATCGGGGAGGCTGCGATCGGAAAAGGGAGGGGGCAGGCTCGCGGGGCGGGGCCACCAGGCTGCGGGGCGGTGCTGGGGGGCGGGGGCACCGAACCCCTGCGGCGCCCCCCACCTCTCCCCGCTTCCTTGGCGCGGCGGAAGGATAAAGAAATGAGGGGGGAGGGGTCCAGCCACCTGACGCCACACTGGTAGGACAATAACACAACACTGGTTTGAAATACATAGGATTTTGCTTTGCAAACTGTCAAAGTCTTTTATGGCAAGTTTGCAACAGTGCGTATGTGTATCTCATTCACTGATACCAAGTGTGCAATAGATTAACACTTGCACCCAGAAAATATTTTTCTTTAAACAATTACTACGGAAATTGCGTTAAATCAAGCAGGAATACTTTCTCAAGAAAAATAACAAGGGAACTTTTTAAAGAATATGAGGCGAACACTCTTGAATCAGTGGCAAATTCTACGTTAAATCAGAAATTGACATTCAAAACGATGAGAATGCCTGAAAGCAAGTCCAAAATCTGCCTTCTATTTTTTAAACGAAATTTCTTTGATTCAAGTAGACATTATCGGTTATTCAACCCAACCTTGACGCCTGGGCTTACCTGGCCAACCCAACCTATACGCCTGGGCCATCTGGGCAACCCAACCTAGTCGCATTTTGAACTCAACCTAGAGGCCTGGGCTGCCTGGGCAACCCAACCTGGACGCCTGGGCCACCTAGGCAACACCAAGTCGCCTTTTCAACCCAACCAACACGCCTGGGCTGCCTGAGCAACCTAACCTAGTCGCCTTTTTCACCTAACCTAGACGCCTGGGCTGACAGGGCAACCTAGTTGTTAAGAGGCACTCGCTCGCTTGGTCTCAGAAATTTTAAAGTTCACTA
>NW_026267236.1:347200-354942 GCF_000697945.3 Frankliniella occidentalis
AGAGAGAGAGAGAGAGAGAGGACAGCCGCCAGCAGAGAGGGCCAGAGAGCAGAAATGAGGGAAGAAACAAGAGGGAGGGTGGAGCGAGCGGAGGAGCTAAACCGCAACACTGGCCGACAATGGACTGCCGGCGTGTCCTTCTTGAGGAGGAGGGCCTGGAGCTGGGCGGGGAGCAGGAGGGAGGGACCATTGCTATCTGTGTTATTTGGGTGATGTCATCGAGGAGGGGCGCAATGAGAGGGAAGGGGACGGCAAGGGGCGGCCAATAAGCGCGCTACAGAAATTGTCGCGATATCCCCAAAGTCGTCAAAAGGTTGACTGGTGAAAGGGGTGAAAAAGAAGATGGTTGCTTCTTCCATTCCAGGACAAGAAGTCAGAAGTCCCCTCCGCCCCACGCCACACGCTCGTACTCAGGCTCAATGCGGACGAGCGGCAGGAGAGGATGGGACTTCCCTTGCCGCTCCACTAAGCCACGGACAAATCGGCGTGTCTCCGTAATCTCACCTACGATTAGTGGTAAAGTTTGGAGACGGCCCCTCGCGAGCAGCCACTCCGCCAGTCGCAGCCACAGGGACAAGAGGAGGGGAAGGGGGCCTCTGTCCTCCTTCCTCCATGTCGTTTTCACCCACAATAAACAGATAAGAAGTTTGATGCTCCTAAGCTCGTTAGAAGGACGACTCCGTCCGTCCGCCTGGGGCTGGTCCAGACCGCGAAGCTTGGTAGGAAGAGAGCAGAGGGAGAGAGGGAGAGAGAGAGAGGGGGGGGGGCTCAGAAAAAACCTTTGTTTTTAGTAAACCCACGGCAGATTACGTGCTGCCACGTAGTCGTTGAATATCTGCCTTCACCATGGCCCTCCACCCCCTCTAACCCTTCATCTTTCCGATCCCTCCAGTTTTTTTCCCCCCGCACTCCCCTGCAGGACAGACCAGGTGAGCCTGATTGGCATGCGTGCTTTCGGTCAGCATAAAGAAGACAGCCCGCTTTAAGCCCTTGAATTACGAGCGTTGAGCTCCGTATCTCCCAGCCTGCCCCCGCCGGGCCGGCCCACAGCGCCGCGCGGTCAGCCTAGGGCCTCCAGCCTGCAGGAAACGGGAGGGGAGATAAAAAATAAGGCCTCAGAGGCGTGATGGGGTTTTAGAACCCTTTCCAACCAAAAGCTCCCGGAAATGGATTAAGTGGAGATTTTTTGTCGTTTAAACAAAATATATCAATCTAGGAAACCTAGGGAAGCTCTGTTTCATTTTTGTACCTATTTTTACAGTGGTGCAGCTGTGTTGGCCTCCAGCTCATCCAATGAATATTTTCTCGCCGGCATTATCTTTCACGAGGACATTCTTGTTATTTCGCTGCAGATTAAAGTGTTGCAGCCGAAGAAAGTTTAAATGGCCGCTGTTGTTCCCCTTTGACTCAAGGAAGTTTTAATTTTTTACCGTTTTCACCCCATCTGGAATATTCCAGTATTCATACCTTTCGTTTTAAAGCATAGCAGGTGCGGTAGTAGTAGGACATTTTTTGTGCGCGATGGGGATTACCAAGCTAGGCCACGCAGCCATTTTAGTGTTACTCAAAAAACAAGTCCTCGTTCAACCCTTTTCCCTTTTCCCCAAACGCTACGACTTCATTATACGATTTCGAATTTATTTTGTGCAATCTAAAGTGATGCGTCCCCAAAGATTAATGTCGCCAGAGTTCCGGTGATACATTTTAATTCGCATTACCCTCTCCTTCTACTTTGCGCTGCTCTCTTTCCCTCTCTCTCTCCCTCGGGAGCGGACAATGCGTCGCGCGCTTTGGCTTCCTCCATCTCTCTCTTTCCCTTTCCCTCCCTAGGCCTCTGCTTCCACTGACCCATTCCTGCCGCAGACATTACGTGCCCCATTTATATCTTGGTAATTATTTACCTTTCAAAAAAGAAGGAAGAAAATAAACGAAAGAAGCACTTGCAAAAGCCTTCACCACTTTCGGCACTGTGAAAATATTTCGTGTGTATAAGATGCCGGCCTATGACGACGCGCGCCTTGCCGGCAAAGGGCAAAGTCAGCCAGCGCGAGGAATGCGCGCGGGAACAGCTCTTTGAACACACACGCGCAATAACAATAACGAAAGCAGCCCCACCCCCTCCAACCCCGCTCAAAGCAGCGGCGGCGGCGGCAGAGCGGCAGCAGCAGAGAGGGCCAATTAAACAAGATGGTTAATTCATGCAAATGTTTGCTGCGAGAAAATCGCGACATCTTCACTTTAACTCTTATATTAAAGAGAAGCAAATCGCGGCTTGGAGGCTCAGGCGCGCTCTGGAGTGACTTAATCAAGCTCCCCCTTCCTCTCACACCCATCTAACCGCTCCAGACTCGCCCCCTCTGACTCTTTCCCTTGCTCTCGTCGAAAATACTACTACCCCGAGTCAGTTCAGACCACGGTGATTTTCTGTCTATGTCCTTGTCTGTCTTCTTGCCTGCCTTGCGCCTGTCTTGCCTGTCTTGCCTGTCAGTCAGTCTGTCTGTCTGTCTGTCTCCCTCACACACATAGTTTGAGTCTTTGAGATTCCCATCGGCCGTGTCGCACACATGCCTACGCTCGTGTTCGAACCCAACTCGCGAATAACCATACAGCAAAATGGCTGTCGTTTCGCGCGATATTCGCAGAGCGGAGCGCGGCACTTGCGGCGGCCCCGACTATCATTGCCCGCACTAATCTCGCCCGCGCCACGCCACGCCTGGCCTTGCGCGGCTCACTCCCCCGGGGACACTTGGGCCCCGGGAACGAGCCAACAATGAAGCGAGCGAATAGCTGGGCAGATAGCTAACCCCTGCGGCGCCGCGCAGCGCCCGCCACGCCCCGCCACGCCCCGCCACGCCCGGCCCATCACGTAGCTCCTCGCCACTAGCGAGCGCCGCACGCTGCTGAGCCACACCGCAAGTACCGGAATACCAAGCAGAACCCAATGGCATGACCACCGTGATCTTCTGTGGCCCGCAAACACTACTACTATACACAAAAGCAGAGTAGAGCATCAGTGTTTTCACTTCGAAAAAGAAAAAAAACTGCAATCGAATAAGATAGGCACGGAAGAAGTAAGTGCGTGCGACAAAAAATAAAGGGCAGTTCCGCTTTGCTCGCCTCTTCTCCTCCTCCCCGCGCAGCCCAGCCCGTTCTTCTTTTAGAAAAATATAAAATCTCCGCCAGAGGTTATTAAAACGCTATCATTCACGCCATAATTAACTTTCCCTCGGGCCCACCAACTGAGCGGCGGCCCGGCGGCGGGACATAAAAATATGGAAAGCAAGAAGACATTTGTCTTAATCTTATTTTTCCCTGTCTGGTGCGGGGCAGCCGCCCCGTCCCGGCCCCGGCGCGGCCACGGCCCCAGCCGCCCACCCGGCGCACCCCTTTGGGCCGCACGGAACCGCCGGCTGCGTGTCTGGACCACGGGGAAGCGGGGGGGAAGTTTCGCGTCCAACCTGAACAGAATGCCTTTCAAAAGATAAAGTGCGTTGACTTTTTTATAAAATTGAAAACGCCTCGCTTTCCATTTCACACAGTTTGCCAACCAAGGAGAAAGTAGCAGATACCGTAGTAACAATTTTACAGAGACACAAGTGAAAAGATCGGCAGATATCGCCGCCATGTAATTGTACTGTCACGGAAAAACAAAACATTAACGCGGAGAGACAAAAGAGGGGGGTCGATCGGAGAGAAATGCAACGGGAAAAGAGAGGGGTTTTTCTTTTCTCAGATGGCGATACGGTATAGGTTTTGGCACCAAAGACGTTGAGGGACGATATCGTGACTCTGCCATCTCATTCTTTTGTTTCAGCTCCTGCAGCGAACAAGACCACCAACATCTACACCCATTAAAATCTTTCGTTTTCTCAAAAGCAAGAGAGAGGGAAAAAGTATTCCTGTTTTAAAAGACAAGCGTGCTGCTTCTAGTTGTAGTTTCAGTCATGTTCGGATCATAAATCGTGGCTCAGGGCAGGCAGACGATTCCATCAATACGTGAGTATGCAGCATGTGGGGGCGCAATGCGGAGCATCGCGTGAAAAACGACAGGCAGTGAGCGTTCGTGCCCGGGGAAGGGCATAAGCGCATAAGGTGTCCGACAGCATGCGGGGGGAATGGGGAGAAATGCATTGAAAAGTCTCTTGCTGCTGGTGGCACGCGGGAGGGGAGAGCAGAGACACTGTGGTGTGCCATGTGATGATACTTACTGCTGCTCGTTTTTCCCCCTTTTTCAACACCACACACACACAAGGCATACGCGCGAAAAAAAGTAAGGAGTACACAGAATGGATGCGAAGGGGGACCCTTGGGAGGGACAGAGACGGGGAGAGAGAGGGAGACAAGGCTGTAGGGGGAGGAGGACTTCTGCGGGAGAGGATTTGGGCGGGGGAGGTTGGGGGGACAACGTCTTTATCGGGAGAGTTTACAGGCCGCGACCACGGCGCGACATCTCATAGCGGGCGATAAGCGATCTGGGGGAACAATGCGAGGAAGGGTTGCCCCCCTCCTCTTCCTTCTCCTCACCCTCCTTCCTTGTATCCTTTTGCTCTCTTAGCGCCCTTCTTCTCCGCGTCTTCCCTCTCACCCTCCCTCTCCGTCTGCTGAGAAACAGGGCAAAGAGTAACAGTGCTGTAAAGGGACCCGCCCGGCCAGTTGACCACAGGACGGCCCCGGCGAGGTAGGCACCCGTGGAACAGACGTGTGCACACGTGGCCTACCTCCCAGGCGCCTCCCACAGTGCCCGCTGCTGCGGCTGCTTTTGAATTCTTCTCACGCTCAACTTGATATCATACCACATAGTTGTTCCCCCCGCCGGCAGCGCGAGTCCGGCTCCGCCGCCCCACCGCCCCGGGCAGGGCACCAACCTTTCATGTCGCCACAAAAACTTTTGCCCCTAAGCAGCCCGTGCCGCTCCCTTTGAGCACTGCTCTCGCTCTCTTTCTCTCTCTCTCTCTCTCTCTCTCTCTCTCTCTCTCTCTCTCTCTGGGAGATAAAATAACTACAGCGCACTGTTTACCCGCTCGAGAGCGCGGCCCAGCTGCGCCTGACGCACGGGCGCGGGGTCCACGCCGCCGCCGGGTCTGGCCCACCAGAGTGTTGTTCTCGACAACAACTTGTGCAGTTTGTCATTGGCCAGCGGTGTCTCCGCAATGAGGGGACCCGGGTCAGGTCAGCGCCGGGGCGGGGCGGGGTGGGGCCGGCGCCAGCGGAGCAGCCGGCGCTGAATACGCCATGTGGCATGTGGCGGCGGTAGCGGTCTTGAGAAGGGACCATCTGATCCGGGACGGGGATCCCGAAAGGCCCGAAGGGACGCGCCGACGCACACGCAAAGCCGGCCACCTTGTGGCCGTGACTAGCGGTGCCACGGAGCGAAGTCGCTGCCCCTCCATCTCCATCGGCGAGCACATTCTGTTCTCGGTCACAACGTACACGTACGAGAGGCACCGCGTGGTTGTCGACCTCGGGTGCCCAGGAGGACGCGACGCCCCCGCCGAGCGCCCCGCCCGCCGCTTTCCAGCCGCGCCCCACTTGGAGCGTCCCGTCCATTACAAACATAACGCCCCAGCAATTTGCGCCCCGCAAGTATTTCCCTCTCACAGACCGGCCATTAAGGACCTCCCTCTCTCTCTCCTCGACTCCACGTGGAAGGAGCACTACTACTACTACTAGCCGGAGCTGCGGACCGAAAAGTTTGGCATGACCGTTGTCGCGTCGTCTGCTGCAGCAGGCGCCTGCCGCGCGCACATATTCACGCGATAGCACACTGCAAAAGATGAGAGAACTTTGGAAGAGAGCTAAAGATGGTAATATATTTGAGATATGTTACTGTGTTTTGTGTATTTCCGAGAATAAACAGGTACCCAGGTACCTGGACTAAGTTTCTAAGGCCTCTAATTGGTCGTGTAACTCGGGGTGGCCACCGTGCCACGTTGGAGGAAATCCAATAATAGCCAGCATGCAAGGGTACGAATGGATTTGCCCTCGGATTTGCCTGTCGCCTCTAGCAGTGAATAATGGCCCCGTGCGAATAGGCAATCTATCCGCCGCACGTCTGCCTTCTTTTTTTCTCTTTAAAAATTGGCTATATAAGGAACTTCTTCGGACACCCAATTGAAAAAAAAAAACCCTAGTTTCCAGAGCATCTATTTTCGATTTTTTTGCGGTCCGAAGCGTGGCTTTGCGACACCTGATAGAGGCCCCCTGTTTTGTTCCTAGTTGGGGAACAACTTTGGCCGGGCGATGTGGGCGGAATAATGAATTAACCCGTTTCTCGTGTCGCAAATGAACCGGCCGGCCCGCCGCTAAATGCCGGCGAATGAGTATAAATTCTGTGCGCGTAATAGAAGGGAGAGTAATGAGGCAAGTTTGCAGCCCTTAAGGTGATTTAGGCGCACCTCTTAGCTGGGTGACCGCCACGGCCCCGCCCCGCCGCGCTACGCCCACGCACCACTGTCTCCTAAATCCCTCAGTGTGGTCGGCCCGCTGTGCAAGAGGAAGCCCTCGGCCACCTCACCCTCCCTCCTCCTAGCCGACTGGACATCCGACAGCAGATAGCGTTCTGCTGAGGTGCAAGACGTGCATAATCACGCGCTGTTCCTTTGAGCTCTGTTCAGAGAAATTCAAGGAGTACAGGTCAACCCACTTGCAGACGAGTGAAAAATTTCACGCATCTGCAGGTGTATGACATCATTTCCACACACCTCCAGATGTGTGAATGACCATTCACACTTGGACCCAGCCGGGTGAATAGTTACCTTTTTAAGTTCACGAATCTCGCTCACCTACAAGTGTGTGACTATTTTGTCGCAAACCTGCAGGTGTGCGAATTTTTTCACTCGTCTGCAGGTGAGCGACATTCGTACACGTGGATTTCGAGTTGGGTATGACCGTGCTTGTAGTTGCGCTACAGTGCCAGTCACTGCGGCTGCACTACAATCTTCACCATCTCCTCCCATTAAACGCCGTGTTTGATAAGCGCTAATTACCCGGCACGGCACCCGCACCTGCCGCCTCTCCCATCCCGCTATCTTAATTAAAGACGTCCTAAGTATCTTCCACGGTTCCTTTTCGGCGGCAAGGCGGCGGACCAGGCATTCGTCTGGAAAACGCGGGCAGAAACAGGATGCAGTGCGCGCGCTTGGAATGGTTAGAATAGTTTTATAAATTAAGTCTCAAGTATGAGACCTGTCGTTCGAGTCGTACGGCGCCATAGGCAAACACAAGCCATATGATCCAAGCCGACAGCCGCCCGCACCCGGCTAATTGACGTTTTCATACGTTTTTGTTGTAGGAGAACTTTGGCTTACTGCGATTACGCCGTTGGACAGTCTCTCACTTGAGTTTTCAGAGCAATCAAGTAGTACAGGCGAAATAAGAGAGGAAGATATGTCCGTCTCTCACTTTCTCTCTCACTCACTCGCTCTTTCCCTCCCTCAGTCCCTCTCACACTCTATACCTCCCTCACTCACTCTCTCCCTCCTTCCCTCTCTCCCTCCCTCTCTGCATCCCTCCCTCCCTCTCTCACTCGATTCACTCAATCCCTCCATCACTCTCTCACTCCCTCTCCCACTCCCTTAATTCCTCCCTCTCTCACTCCCTTCCTCTCTCACTCTCTCCTTCCCTCCCAAACTCCCTCTCCCACTCCCTTAATCCCTCCTTCCCTCTCTCACTCTCTCCCGCCCTCCCAAACTCCCTCTCCCACTCCCTTAATCCCTCCCTCCCTCTCTCACTCCCCTCAATCC
>NW_026267236.1:359934-363599 GCF_000697945.3 Frankliniella occidentalis
CGGTGCGGACGGTCGGGCGCGCCTCGTGCGGATGGCACTGATTAAATCGGGCGGGCTGCGGCCGGCCAGCCCGCGCGCCTGCAAGGGAAATAAGGGGTCCCTGATACGGCTGGCGCGATGAGCCGGGCGGGGCGGTCGAGCGCATGACAAGTGCGCCTCAATAAATTATCGGACATCTCTCCCGCAAAACAGGCCTCGCTGACAGGCGGCCAGCAGCAGCAGCAGCAGCAGCCAGCCAGGCAGGAAGGTGTTTAAAGAGGAAGGAGTGGGTGCAGGGGAAGGGGGGAGGGGAGGGGGCGCCCGCGCTGGCTGGACCATGTCACAGCAGATGGCGTGCCCAGGCCGGCCGGACACGTCCAACTGCTACCAACTTCCAGCCCGGCGAGCGCCCGCTGCTTTTGCCCTCCCCCAACCCCAACTCTACAGGCACCACTATGGGGCATTTATAAATTTAAACTTTACCGCCATAGCGAGGCAGTGCGATGATGTCACACAGAATAGTAGTTTGTATGATCTCGAAAATCCGAATTATTAGAGGCCACCGCACATGAGTGGCGTCGGTTCAAACGGCAGCAGCAAATGAGCTGCCAGCAGCGCAGAGATACGAACTTTAATTCAATCACGTCAGCCCGTCCCGGCCGCCCCGACGGGAAGTGAAGGGCGGGCCTGCAATCACATCACACCATGCACCGCCCGGCAGGCCGGCCAGCGCAGCCGCTGGGTTTGGGGGCTGCAGCGCTGCACGCTGCCGTGTCCGCTGAATAAACCACGAGAGGACCAACAGCAGCAGCGGCGGCCAGGCTGCACTCAGATGCACCGCGGTGGCGGGCCGGGGTGGGGCCCGAACGCCGCCGGGTCGTTAAATAATCCAACACGCCGCACAGGCAGCAGTCTCTCACTGACAGACGAGGGCAAAGCGGCAACACGTCGGCACGTCGGCACGTCCGAACGCTATGCACGTCCATCACCACGCAGCCCTGCCCAGCCAACAGCAGGGCGCCCTGGTGGTAGGCAATGCAAGTGCATGGGCTCTGGGCAGGCTGCCTACCCGTAGGTCTGCAGGGGCACAGGGAAAGGCGCCAACTCCCAGCCAAAGCACAGCAGGGCGCCCGGGCGGTAGGCAATGCAAACGTACGGACAATGGGCGGGCTGCCTACCCGTAGGTCTGCAGGGGCACAGGGGAACCGCTCTACCTGTGCCGTCTGCAGCAGCCGGGCTCAACGCGACGGCGGGCAGGGAATTTGTCGCTCACGGCCCAACAACTACCACCCCAGCCGAGCCCGGCGTGGAAGAGGAGGGGGCGCTGGGAGAGGCCGAGAGAGGAGTCACTCCAGCCGGCAAGTTTTGCGCCTGGATTAAAGCTAAGTCGCGGGCCTGCACAAGTTTATAATCGCTGTGAGCAACACGTTTGGAGCCGGCGGGCCGGGGCCGGGGCCGGTGGGGGAGTCAAGGCTGGCGCCGCCTGCCGCCGCCGCCGCCTGCCGCTGGCTGGGGGCTTTGGGGAGGGGCCGCCGAGCGGAAGGACCCCTCGATGAGCACGGCCCCGCTTACGCAACGCATTGTCACGTGACAGAGCAGCCGGGGCAAGGCGGGACAAGGCAGGGCGAGGCGGAGTGGGCGGCCTGAATGATCACAGTTACGCAAAGGCGACCTAGTAGTAATTGCAACAAAGAGTACATTGCAAAAGTAAGTCGAAAACTGTATCTTTGTATCGCCACACGACTGTACCGTACATTGAGATCTGCGAAGTAGCAAGTCTTCGCTCGTTTGCCAACCAGTTATTCGAGCAGCGGCGGGTGTGGGACGCACAGAAGCACTCCCCTGCAGTCCTCGCATCTTAATTACTCTTATTCTCCTCACTACTTGAACCCTTTTCGCCGGGCGGGGCCGGGCGGGGTCTCCCCCTTCCTTCCTTTCCTATTCTCTTTCCGCCCGCCTGCTTTGCTCCCCCACCCCTCCCCTCCCCGGGCCGACGACGCGACGCCTCCTTTGCTTACGAAATGATCTTATTATCACGCTGCTGTTGATGCTGCTGCTGTGCTGTGTGTATCCGAGTGCCATATTCGTCCCCCCTTAAAATTATTCCAAACTAGGCTAATTTCGCAATTTCCTTCAGGCCTGCTCCGCGCCTTCACCGCGCTCCTTCCCCGCGACTCCGGAGCGCCCTTGCTGCCCCGCGCGCGATAATCCTTTTAATGTCATTCATTGCCTGCTTACTATGCAGTCCGGAGCCAATTAGCGGCGAGATGTGTCGCGGAAAATCACAGCAGCAGCATCAGCGGGAGCATCTCCCCCGGCGATTGCCTACTTTTACACTAGTAATATAAGAAAGTTCACAAGCGAATGAAAAAAGATAAACATTAAACAAAACAACAGGTGTTTGTACTAGTTTGAATTCTTGAGAGACGATACGTTGCACTGCTGGATACTTTTAATAAGAAATGTGAGGTTAGGTAGCATACACCCAGCTGACACGAAATGAAATTCACCATTGAAACAAAGAAATTTTGTCTTAGGTATAAGATTTTTCTCTAACTCAAAAGAAAGTATCAGCTTGTTATTTTGATCTTGAGTCAGCGTCTTGGTCAGCGTGCACTTGAAACAAGGAAAAATTTACTTGGAACAAGAAACTACTTGTATCTGTGTAAGCAGGCGATGCACGCGGCTACCACTGGAAAAACAAAGATGCTCGTGCGCTTTTCCAAGGCCACTAAAGAAATTTTCAGTTCAGTGCGAGCGAAAACTGTGTGCTGCGCTATGGTCCGTCCGTCCGCCGGCCCCGCCCAGCTTCCACACACCACGTGAGGTAAGCCCCCTGGACCTCTCTCGCCCCGCCCCCACCCCCGCCAGCATAAATTACTCACCGGGGTTAAGTCTTCACTTCATCTTAAGGCGCGGGCCTGAGTAAGCGCCGGCGGCCGGGCGGGCCGTCCGTGCAAGGCAAGGCCTGCATGCATACGCTTGCATACGCTTACGTTCCGTAAATTAAAGCACTTTATACGTCGCGCCGCCGAGACGAGTAAGCCGAGAGGCATACTCGCCCTCGCCGCTATCAGATTGCACCTATGCGGGGACCGATGGGGTGGGGAGGCTGCTGCTCGGGAGGCTCAGGCTGAGGAGAGAGAGAAGGGATTTATTTTCGAGTGCAAAAGCTTTATGAGAAGACGAGGGACGAGAGATGAACAGAGCGAACAGTCCAGAGAGAGAGAGGGATTAAGGTGGTCCAGACAAACTGGGCCATATCATGCAATAAGCAGCAAGGTAGGCTCTTTGGAGGCACCACAAGGGCACAGCAGAGCAAGGGGTTGGTAACTGTCATTGTTGCAAAATTTACGCAAACAGGGCGACCCTGATTGTGGAAGAAGACGCAATGTTCAAGGACCGTTTCAAGTCAAGAACGTGTTGCTTGATCCCAAAACGGACTTCTCTTGGGTGTGGGTTTCCGGTGTGCGTATTGCGTAAAATGGTAACAGCTAAATTGCCTACACCCGCGTGTATGAATTGGTGGAGACTTACTCATCTCACATTCCAGGTTCCTGAGCTCCCCAACGCACTCTCGCCAATCACGCCGCGCGGCGCGCATCCTGCACTACACCATGGAGTACACACTTCAGAACGGCCCCGGCATAATTCTTTACTGCCCCACCCGGGCGGAGTTACTGCCG
>NW_026267236.1:363690-369905 GCF_000697945.3 Frankliniella occidentalis
GGGGGGGGGGGTGAAGCGGGGCCGCCGTATAACAAGGAGCGCGTGAATTTAAACGCGCCGTGTCAAATCTTCATACCGCTCTGCTTTATGCGATGACGAAGAGCAGGGCCGGCGGCGTCGCGGCGACGGCGGCCAGGAAGGAAGAGAGGGGGCGGGTTGGTTACTCTGTCGGAAAATATGCGACCATATATAAAGGTGTGCGCACACACGCGCGCCCCTCCGCCGCGGGGGTGGCCTGGCCTGGTGGCCGCCAGGCGCGCCTCCTGGGCTCCATCACACACCCCCGCAAGGCGCCGCAAGGGGTTGGGACACGCGCACCGATTACCATCAGCAATTAGTGGATGTAACCGAGTGAGCGGCGGACCTGGGCGGACCTGGGCGAGGCAGACCTGCTGCGCGGACGCGTGGCGCGTATACCTTACGCGTACCTGACTGTGCACAAAGTGCTTGAGGCTGGTTGAAGACAAAAGGGAACAGCCAGGAAATGCGAACACATGTGTGCAAAAATGCACTTTTTCGTCTTACATTTCAAAAAAGTAAATTAGCATTATTAAGATTTTAAAAATATCAACTGATAAAACTAACGCATATATAGATTTATAAAATTGCGTGGGTCTCTACGACTGTTGTATTTTTTTGTATCCTTTTTTTTTTTCTTGTCTGTGCGTCTGCGGATGTGCAGAGTTGCGTGGCGCGCGCGCGCAGCCCCGGGACCTCGTTAGAGCCGCGCCGGGGTCCACTCCTGACGATCGTCCGGTAAATGAACGGCCTCCTCCCTCTGCTCCCGCAGGCTCCCCGCTCCGCCGCTCCGCCGCGCTCCACTCCTGCGAGGGACGCCCCTGGGAACGGGAGAGAGTGAGAGGGACAGAGAGTAATGCACTGACCACCCGCTTACGGGCGTGGCGTGGCGGGGCGTGGCGGGGCGGGGCCGGCGGCGGGCTGCCAGCACGGTCGCCACACACTTTAAATCACACCCCTTGGCCCCTGGCCGCGCGACTGGCGGCCCGGCTCGGCCCCGCCACAGCCCGCTGCCCCCCGCGTGCCACCCCGGCCCCACCCAGCCGACGGGGGTCCTCCTCTGTCCTCCCCAATCCCACTCCCCACAGTGATAGACCAGGACCGACCAGGACAGAGAATGAGTACCTCCAGAGTTTCTAGATTCAGAAAGTGTATTTTGTATTTTTTTCTTGGCCACCACCGTTCTCAGTGTCGGTAGCAGCGCGCGGAGTCGCAGAGTGGCCGTCGGTACAGCTCGTTGCCCTTCTCTCCCTCTCTCCCTGCCTCTCCCTCTCTTTTCCCTACGCGCGCGGCAGGCAGGCCGAGTAAACAATATGCATGGAAGTGGCGCGCCGTGGCCCTTCCCGTCTAATCGCCTTACTCGCCGACACTTTATTCGGATCTCGCCCGCTCACTCCGCGAGGCTCTAACTTTCAAGACTGGCGACGAGGCGCCCGCCTCTTCTCATTTTGTATACAGAGATTGGGATTCTCCGCTGTTAGTAGTTTAAATCGGCTCGGCTGCGCACAGTGGAAGAGGAGGAGCGAGGGAGGGGGCGGCGGACCCCGCGGCCGAACAGACGACTTCAGTTAGTCTAGTTGTTGTACAGTTTACCAAGTTTAGGGGTCGTGCACAAGCTACACAATTTTTAAAGGGTGAGTGACTTTCTCAACGCGATCAAAATCGTTCTGATTGTCCATATCCACCCTATAAAAATAGATTACAAATGAACCCACCCCAATAAAATTTAAACACGATATTGGCCAAAGTCTAAAATATAATAATCAGTATTAATTTTAAAAAGTTATGCAGGTTTCCTTGTTTTCTTCTTGGATAAGAAGATAAAGACCGTGGAAACTACCTTTTTTTGTACGGAAAAGCTAAATTTTTCAGTTGGGCGCATTAATTTTGTCACTCGGTTGATCGATGTCGCGCGGCGTCGTGTCTCGGCAGCCAACGTTGAAATTTACATTTCCTCATCTTAGATACGCGCGGCGCGCGCGTGATGTGGCGTGGCCGGGCGTCGCGCGGCGCGGCCCTCGAGGTGCGGCGGCGGCGCGCTGGGCGGGCTGCTATGGAGAAGGCTTGTAAGGTGTCTTGGGGTGGGAGCCCGGCCCGGCCCCGCGCGAGCGGCAGGCAGGGAGATCCCTTATCAAGTTTGGCGAGGCAGTGAATGTCCTTATTATTCACTGGGGGATTCCGAGCCACCCACCCGAGGGACATTATATTCCAAAGTTCGCCTTCTCTCTCTCGCTCTCTCCGTCGTCTCCCTGCTTCTCTCAAGGCTCAAGGCTTCGAAACCTGTTCTAAGGGGTTCTACCTCCATGCGCCTGCCGTGAGGAGGCACAGAGACTTCCTCAAACACACACTCCACACACTCCCAACTGCCATGGATACAACTATCATGTCCCCGAGACAGACTTGAAATAGGATCGGAGATGGAGCGAAATGGACCACGACCTTCGCTTCGACACATTACCTGAAAAACTCAACGCTGCCACCCCTCGGGTAGGCCACCCAGCGAACACCTCCTCCCTATCAACGACACTTTCGACAGGACACGCTACCACAAGTTTAGGGGTGCGTGGAAAGGGGCAGGGAAAGGGAGAGGACGGGGGGAGGGGGGGGTCTGCCTCTCCCGCCTGATCCTAATGGATGACAGCGAATGTGTCGCACCTGGGCGGCCGTAGTAACAAGGCAAGAGTTACGGGATTGGAGGGGTATGTCACCCGGGGGAGGGAGGGGCGCGAAAGGGGAGGGGACCGCAAAGCCGGCTTACAGCCCGGCAGGTGTCTGCTGCACAAACGGTCCGCAGCTACACCGCAACAGAGCCCCCCCCCCCCCCTTTTCCCTCTGGAACGCTTTGACTCATGCAAGTGCAACGGTCTGGTGTCAAAAAGTGAGGGAGTGGCCTAGAACTGAGAAAGGGTGGGCAAGCCCCCTCCCCCCACCCAGGTCACTCGTAACGCGCGGCTAAAGCTGCTCGTCAAGCGAAATGGCTGCTTGTTGTGCTTCGATTTATGGCCAGCTCAACGCGCGGCTAGGGCGGATTTCGCCGATTTCAGCGCGCCAAAAGTCAACAGGCGCGACTAAAGCGCGACTAAACAAGCCTCCTTTTTTCGTAACTCTTCACTGCCAGAAAAAGGTACGGCTAGAACTGGTCAAGGCCTTGCCTAATCGAGTAGGGTTCATCAAACCCAGGTGCGACAAACACACTTTACTCGCGTTGTGGTGCGCGTTACCGCATTTAATGCACATTTAATGTGATGTGCCGACAAGGTGGCATTGTAATGAGCTTACCATCAGCGGCATGCAGGTTGCAGGTCTCTCAGCGACTGCAGCGACGAATAACTAACCGCCGCGCAGCGCCTCACCTCCGTCTTCGCTCGTTCGAGCTTGTCTGGGTAGGCCAGCCATAACCTCTTTTGACGTGGAGGGGGGCGTTGTGATTAACTGTTCTAGTGCTCTCACATACAGTTATTATGAAGCGACTCTTACTGCTGTTACAACCGATGAAATATGAATAACTAAGTACTCAACTATATATAAGCTGAACAACGGTAGGAAAGGGAATGACGACTGGTCGAGGCCGAGGGAGCTGAGTGATGAGGTTAGCCAACTTTACCAACCCACGTAAGTACTTAGGTTCGGTACAGATTATAGTTTTGGGGGGTGCGTTTTAGTTGAGGTTCTTTCTTGTTTTTAGCACTATCTTTTAACGCTGGGCTTTTCTGGTGACATGGAGTAGAACTATAATGGAGAAGCAACTAAGTACGTTGAAATGTGTGCCGCGCTGGCTGGCGAAGCTATCTCCTCTGAAGCCAATGTGCTTAGAAATCTCACCCACTCAGTTTTTAGAAGCCCATGATCTACTGCAGCTAATGATGCCCTTGTTTTGAGTGTAACATCATTCAAACTGGAGCTACGACGTCTAGAACGTCGCAACTCTGTTTTCGGCCACGTGCCACCCGTGTATGTAGAGAGAGACAGACAGAGTGAGGGTCACATTTCTTCAAATAGGACCACTGAATTTAAAGTTTTTACTTCAAATTCTGCTTTTTGTATACAACCGTGAAGACCCTGAACGCGGCAGTGTCAAACGGTTATTATTTCATGGACATTCATGACCCTGGCTCTGTCTGTCTCTCTCTACATACACGGGTGGCACATGGCCGAAAACGGATCTGCAGCGTTCCAGGCGTCGTAGTTCCAGTTTGAATGATGCTACACTCAAAACAAGGGCATCATTAGCTGCAGTAGACCATGGGTTTCCAAAAACTGAGTGTGTGAGATTTTTAAGCACATTGGCTTCAGAGGAGATAGCTTCGCCAGCCAGCGCGGCACACATTTCAACGTACTTAGTTGCTACTCCATTATAGTTCTACTCCATGCTGGTGACGATGTTTTACATTCAGCCAGTGAATTACCAGCTCAGAACAAATGCCCTGGCCGGTTGGAGTGAAGTCCTCCAGCCATCGCGTTGTGTTGCCCCTCTGCTGTCGAGCGAGCAGTCGCGCAGCGAACTATTTGTCATAAATTTTGAGGTTAGGTCGCGTCACACACCCTAGGAGAACGCCCCCAAGTCAAAATTACTTTAAAGTGAAGGCAAAATCTAGTGCTCCCAGGTAGGGACTTGGAAGTTAAAGTGACCTTCAGAGACCCCATTTGACCCCGTTCTGACAGGTTTTGACTTTGTGTTCTCACCAGGAAGGTGGGACGAGACGACAGAGGAGAGAACGTCGCCGTTGCCGTTTCCCAAACCGACTCGGAAGCGAACGGAGCCACCTCGGGCGTGATAGGGCGTGCAAGACCTCCAAGAGGACGACCATGGACACGGACCACAGGTGGAAGCAGGTGAGTACGCGGCTGCCTGAAGTGGGCAGCCGAGCGCACCCGCTCACGTTAGAGTGGCAGGGGGGGTGCACATCTTGAGCGGAATGCGGTGTTCTTGAGATAATTCCTGTGAGTTCATTGCATCTTTGTCTTGTTGTCAGCTTGTGGTGGTCCTGGTGTTGACCCCGCCGCCGCGCCGCCCGGGGAGGTCAAAGAGGCGCTGCTGATGGTGTTGGCGACTCGCAGTCACGGGCATGCACCTCCTGGGCTGCCCGCCCAACCTCCGAGACTCTCGTCGTGCTGCGCCTTGGATTTGCTCGGCGGCGCTGTGCGAGGCGCACCCCCTCTTCATCGCACTCGATTTGCTCACCCTGACGCTGCACGAGGAGTCATTGGCTGAATGGCAGCAACAAAACGTGAGTTAAGAGCAAGGAATTATTGTTTATTTTTTGCGAAAATTTCGCCATGATGATGCACTTGTCCAAGAGAATCAAACTGCGCAAAGCAGTTATTTTTTCCTTTTGGGAGGGGGGAGGCCAAGCAGACCGCGCGTGTGATATGGGGGCCGAGCGCGGCGGCGCGGCGGGCAGCTATCAGGCGGGGTCGCGGCGGAAATGAACCGCTTTGGGCTTATTGAATCGCGGCGCGGGAGGGGAGGGGAGGGCGGGGGAGGCTGCTTGGAGAGAGGGGTTTTGTCGCGATGCGTTATGCGCCAATCGTTAGCGGGAGATGCCGGCGCCCGATAGCGGAGGAGAAGGGGGAGGAGGTGTCGAATGACCTCGCGTCTGCTTCGCAAGCGTGTCGTGTCATCGTCCTCGTTGGTGTGATGATGCTGCTCGTCGAGGCAAAGCGTCGTTTATACCTTGTGCGTGGGAAACGAGAGGGAACGAAAAGAACGAGGTAGAGAGAGAGAGACAAATGCCAATGAAGAGCAGCGGAATGCGGGGCGGCAAAAAGCAGCAGTGGTGGCGTGTCGGGCCGCGGGCCGGGCAGGAGGAGGATCAGCGGGGGGAGGTTACGGTCGGACAGAGACAGACGGAGGTGCGCGCGCGGCGCGGCGCCGCCACCCTGCCGCCGCCCTGATTGCCGGATTCCGCTAAGCGCCCCAATAATGTCGGAACACGGCAATCACAGAGTCCAATTATTCGATAAATTGCCGGTCGGGTCGGTCCCGGGGCCGGGCCGCACTAGTGCGCCAATGAGCGGCGGCTCTGGAGCGGTACCCGGGGAGCCGCTCCGCCAGGTGAGAAAGGGAGAAAGGGAGGGGGGGAGGAGGCCTTACACTGATGGGTTTTACGGCGAGCACACATACAGAAACTCTTCTACGCCCTTTGCTAAGTCTTAGGGAGGGAAAGTTGTTGAAGGCGAGGCGTGGAGGGAAGGGG
>NW_026267236.1:371303-374938 GCF_000697945.3 Frankliniella occidentalis
GGGGGGGGGGCTAGCACGCGTGTAATGAGGTATGAGAGATAGCGCGAGCGCTGGGAGCGATCATCTCACCAGGAGCAGACAACTTGCACCCCCCACCCCTGCCCCCCACCCGCTCTCCATTGCCAACCCGTCTTTCTCCTCAAATCTGCAACCTACTCAAGGGTCTCCGGCGACGAACACGGAGTGCCTGTCTCTCTCCATCCAACGACGACATCCTTCCCGGGAGGAACCTTGGGGACGGGCTAAAGACGAGAAAGAGAGTTGTGAGTTTGTGAAAGTTATGAAATTCGTATATTGGGATAAGGCAGGTTTCGAGTTACTTTGGGTTCAAGACCAAAACTTTTTCCATGGACCTCCGAGTCGCCTCTGAGCAAGTATTTTTCGTTAGACGTGGTAGGTGGGCGCGGCGGCGGGCTCACGCCTGTGGCATTTGCCGCTTTCTCGACTCATTTCCTAAATACACCCTGCTGGCGCGGCGCGGCTGGGAAGCCATTCCTTTCTGCTCCTTCCGCCACACTTCCGATGTTTGTTTACACATCACATATTCACCTCCAAACTCGGCGCCCGAGTGAGACGGCATAGCTTTTACACAGGATGGGAGGAGCGGGAGAAAAGTTGGGGTTGAAACTTAACAGCCAGGGGAAACCTATTTCAGTAAATTAATCATCCCTTACACTGACAGCAAATGCAAATTGGCAGCTCCACACTCACAGACACATTTTCACATTCTCGTGCTTATGAAAGTGTTTTACTTTCGGTTCACCCCCTATGTACGCGAACACTCCAGCCCTTATTTATTTTTACACGGTTATGCACCACCAAGTCGATGGGGGGTGAGGAGGAAGGACGTGCGCGGCGTTGCGATTTATTTTGGCTCCGATGCAATATTAAATGATGATTATTCTCGCGCGCACAGCTGCAACGCGGCGGCGGCGGGCGAGAGCAGCGCTGGCGCAAGTTGGCCTGAATAATAAGTTTGTGAATCCCATCACACTCCTCGCCTCTCTGCAGCAGGGCAGGGCCATGTTTGCACATGCTCCGCGGCGGGAATATCGCCAAAGTTGTCTGAACGTCGCCCCCCCCCCCCTCCGTCCGCCCCGTCACGCTGGCAGCTTGTCGGCGCGCGCCCGGCGCTGATGTCTTCTCCACGGCGCCGCCCGCCGCCGCCCCGCCTCGAGCGATCAACGATGTGCCGCTGCCTTTCGGCGTCATTAATCTTGTCACACTAAATAAAAGACATGCCCGCCACGCCGAGCCACGCCGCTCGCCTCGCTAAGCCCTCACTTCCTCGCCACAGCCTCCTCGCAGGCAGCCCCCCCCCCTCCCTCCTGCTGGGCACCACGGCCCTCGTCACCCTCGGGGACGCGCGACGCGACGAGTCCGCCCGGCCGCGAATCCTTTTCTAATATTGACGCCGCATCGCGCGCGCGCGGTGGCCTTTCGGCGCAGCCAGTCATTTCTTGTAAAGAAGAAAAATGACAGTGGTGATTCAGTAGTGCGATCGCGAGCTCCACGTTGTAGTTGTTTGGGCCACGACGCCGCCGTCCGGTATGAGAACAATATATGGGCCGCAATATAGCACTCCCACGTCAGGCCGAGCGGGGCCGAGCGGGGCCGAGCGGGCCCCCCCAACAGCACGGCGGGCTGAAGCTCGCAGCGCGCGCCTCTTCCTTGAAATCACAATCTTGCTTCTAACGGCCGATCAAAATTGGTATTTACTGTCCGGGGCTGTCACGGGGCGCGCGGCGGCGGGGGCGGCGCGGCGGCATGAAGAGGCATGCCGCGGGGCCGGCCGGAGCGGAGCAGCTCTTGTGTTTTTCATTTCGGGGAGCTCGTATAACCTGACCCATTCGAAACTCTCCTCTCTTCTCTCTCTCGCACGCACACACACACGCGTGGCGCATCGCATGCAGTGCATTGTGGGTTGTGTGAGGGGTGCGCTAGCTGCGCTAGCTGATACGGGCGGCAGCGGACAATAGCCTTGTTGGGGGGCATATATAGCCACATACACAACATCCATACCGGGGGCTGACTGAGGGGAGAAGGTACGAGGGAGAGAGAGAGAGATGCGCTAGGTTGTGCATGGAGCTGGAGCGAGCGGCTAAAATAAGCTCCTATATTGTTGCCGTCTCTCTTGCACGCACACAAAACGCGTTTAATCTGCTCCGTGGTGGCACTAGCTGCAGCGTGCAGAGGGATACCTCGTACGTACCTCGTGCTGTCATTACAGACAGCTTGCTCTCACCATTGGTCTAATCAACGTTCAATGACAACTATTTCCACCGCGGTCGCTGCGCGCTGGCCCTAGTGGAGCGGCTCCTGCTCTGCGCTGGGCGGGGGCCCCTCAAACGGCATTTGTTTGCACGACTTTGAAAAACACGCGGCGTGATTCCCCCGCCCTCGATGAAGCGTCGTACGCCACGCTCCGCCACGCCCTGCGAGAGCGAAAGCCCGCCACCCCCTCTCCACCTCCCTCCTCCCAATTAATCCCAACCCCTCCTATCTGAATCCGTCCCCTAATGCCCCATACGTTCTACGTGCTTAGCCGGCGAGCCAAGCCAAACTCGGGGCGCACGCGGGAGGGGTAGGGAGAGAGAGGGAGAAAGGAGGGATTGAGAAGACCGGAGCCACCACGCGGCCGAGCCAAACTCCAAACAAAGTACAATTAAGGTGGAAAGTAAAAAAAAACATACAAGAGCGGAGGAAAGCGCCGCAGCGGAGCACACTAATGCACTTTTGAAGGTCTCGCTCGCGTGCGTGGATGCGTGGAGGGTGTCATCGGCCAGCTCATTAGTCCTCTGGGTGGGGGTGTAAGTTTAATGCCCACTTGGCCGTCGGCCCCTAATCCCCATCCCCTCGTCTCTCCTTCGACTACTTATGGGCCTCTGATGGGCTGCCCGCCCCGCCCCGCTCTCTCTGCCTTTGGCACAGGCTCACCACGCCCGCAAGCGATCTGGCCGGACCTTTCCCAGGTCGGTCTATCTAATCCCAATGCTCCCCCAGCTCTCCGCCCGAGGCGAGGGCCCCAGCGAAAGAAAGTGTGTCGGATGTTGCGACCATCCGGAGGGTCATCGTGTTCAATGATTTCGACATTATCCGAAGTAAATAGAACTTTCGTTTAGGTGGAAACGAGTTTAAAAATAAAATCATACAGAACCGCGTGGCCTAAAAGTACTGCATACTGTACAAAAAATATAGACTCCACGTAATGAGGAAAATAGCACAGAGTATATTTTAAGCATGGTGCTATTTACAATCGGTATGCAAAGCTCCGCGAAATGCACCAATAAGGGTCTAACTAGTCTCCTGTTGTGACTCGAGGATGGGGGTGGAGGGGAGTTGTGGAGTATCTGTGGCGCTGCTCCAGTTTAGGCCTCCCCCTGCTCCTCCACGCCCCGCCAGCCCGCCCTCAGGACACGGCGATAAGGCCCGCAGAGCCACACACAATAGCAGACGTCACTTTTAACTTGGTTATGTTTATCATGAAGAATGGTTGCCATTTTTTCCTCTCACCAGCTCAAGCCTGCTCGCTCCATCTCATTCCTCCCCCTTTGTATCCCAATGGCCCTCTCCAGTCTCTCTCTCTCTCTCTCCCCCTCTCTCTCTCTCTCTCTCTCTCTCTCTCTCTCTCTCTC
>NW_026267236.1:382288-386153 GCF_000697945.3 Frankliniella occidentalis
TAGTCTGCACTACCAAAGAGGTTTAAATCGCCATCGGCGGCCGGATTACCGTTAAGCTGCGGGCCCTCACTAATCATTGCGCCCGTGTCACAGAGGCCGCGACAGAGGCGGGGGGGAATAACTCAAGTTCTATGAGAGAGGGGGTTTGAGGGGTTAGGGGAAGGGGGTGATCGCCGGCCGGACACAGCAGCAGCAGTGTGCATTGTTTTCCCTCCCCCTAGCCACTGGTGGGCCATTCGTTGTTTTCGCGTGCTTTTTCGAAACATTATAATAGCCGAATGAATACTTTACCAGTGTGTGGCCCCGCCCGCCCTGCCCCCCATGCCCATGCGCCAGTGTTACCGGAGCCTCTCAATGGTCTGGCCCCTTTCCGCTGGATTATCTGCGACTAACGCCCGGTTGCGCTGGGTGCAGCGCTGCAGCGCGCGGTGCAGGGGCGCATTGTCCCTGCTTTATCTCCGCACACGCTATGCCGCTGTGTGACGCGCGACCAATAGCGGCTCTGAAACACAATCCGCTGGCTTTAAAAAAAATCCTCTCCCATGAATTTTCAACTTTTTTTGATTCCCTTTTTAACAACTTCACCCGCTAGTCCAACAACAAAGCTGATTGGTACTATATTTTTTTTGTGCGTCCATCGCTTGCCATTAGGTCTTTAGTCGTGAAGGGGATGGACGCGCATGATCATTGCCTGTTTGCCCCCGCCTGCCCGTGATGCACGCTGCACGCCACGGCAAGCGCTGTTTGTGCAATTGATCGCCGGTCCGGCCGTCGCTCTGCCTCCGCTCTGCTTTCAGCCGCACGATGCGCACAGCAGTCGATCAGGCACAAATATTTTTACAGCGATGTATGCGACGTGAAAATAATAGAGAGGAGTCGAGGGAGGTTTGCGTGAAATGGGAGGGGGCAGGCAGGGGGTTGGATGTGGAGGGATAAGGGATGGCCCGGCGAAGCGGCGGTAGCAGAACTGGCTTTGCGCCGCTTACCCCCGCCACCACCACCGCACGCACACACACACACCGGGCAGGTATTTATTGTCCATGTAAATCGTTTATAAGCTCGATTAATTCAGCGAAGCCCGGGGGCGGTGGGTGGGCGGCCACCACTGGGGCAGCGCGGCCGCGCCACGCCACTGCAAACTGGGAGAGGGCCCCCCTGTGTAGTGCGCGGGGACGCGTGCGAAGCGGCCGGGGCACGCGAGAGGCGGGCGGCGTGTGTGGGTGTCGTGGCGCTGCTTACGAACGCGTCCCGGTATAAACAGCCAACTTGATGGCGCGTGGCCTTACGGGGCAGCAAACTCTAACAAACCGTCGGGGTGTGGCGAGGCCGGCCGGCCGGCGGGGCGGCGTCTATAGTGTCCACTGTGTGGCCACTTGTGCACAAATGCACGGCGAGCTAAAAAACGAAGTAAAACCCTGGTGGAGAGTGGGGCGGGAAAAGGCATGACGAGGGAAGAGTGGGACTGGTAAAAAAAGAGAAGTTTTAAAAGATTTTCATTTTTTTCATTCCTGTCTATATGGCGACGCAACGATTAGCACATACAACGAAAATACTTAACAAAGTAAAATTTAACAACGAATAGTAAGAATAATAACAGAACAATGAGAAAAAAAATTATTTGAACAAGAGTTTTTTTTCACATTAAACGACTAGGTCGTCGCTGATTTGGAAGAGAGAGAGAGCAATGCCATAGAGTACTTGAAAATCAACATGAAAGAATAATTCATGTTTAAGCGTATGTCAGTTCAAGCAGCTTCCAAATGAACATAAATAGAAAACAAAGCAGTAACAAACTGTAGGCCACAACAACGTGGCGTTTTCCTGATTCACAGTCAATTTTGTTTTAAACAACAAATAAAAACAAACTATACATGATTATCTTACACGTGGAAACATAAATATTTCTACGAATATTGCACAGCCACTATAAAATAGATATCTTAGACAAATACAAAGAAGGAATCACAAGTTCCTATGTTCCTTGCAAGGACATAAGCTGGTCTAATGGCAGAGTCAGGATTCCTAAAACATCTTCACCACACCTAAATTAATGAGTCGAGATAGGAAAATAGCTCTCACATTTGAGATCATAGAGTACTTTTAACAATGAGAGAGGGGGCCGCCTTAGAGGCGCGCCCCCACAGTGTTTAACAGTCATTGGTTTTGGCCCGCGCAGCAGAGGTCCCGGAGGCGGCCACTACTTGGACCTCCCTCCGACCGGGTCGAGAAGCTGGTGGTGATAGCCGGACGAGACCTGAACGTGCACGTGGAGTGGCTGCTGGCCGGGTGGGGACACGTTGTCCTCGTTGACCGTCACGTTGCACTGCACTGACGTTTGCTGTTGCTGTTGTTGTTGTTGCTGGAAGGGAAAAATAAGACGAAAGATTATGGCCTGCCACTTTACTTCTATGGGTCCACTTCGGCCTGTTTGAATAAAACCCTCGGTATACTCACGTTGCTGTTATTGTTGTTGCTGTTCGTTGTGTTGTTGTTTGCGACGGTGATGTTGTTGTTGTTGTTAGCCTGCCGTTTAAGCGGTGGTAGTGACGTTTGTTGGCTCATGTTGGCGAAGACCATCCTCTCCTCGTAGTCGTACTCACAAAGAATCTTGTTTTCGCACAGGTAGAAGCGGTCCCCAACACAAAACCTAAACAACAGAGAAACCATACTTTTAGAAACAGAAATTTTAAAAAACGAAGTAAAAAGCAGTTGTTTCCGCGACATTTTTCAACAAAAAGATATTGATGCATTATTCCGCAATGTATCCGTCGCGTCGCCCCTCTTCGATGAAATTATTGCATGCGACTGCATTCAATGAGATATATGCCTTTTTTTGCGTACGCGTTGGGACTGTCTCTATAATGAGGGCAGTAAATCACGATGCAAATCACAATGCTGCTGCAGCTAAATTGCACACCGCGCACTTATTGTTGCATTCAGACATAAACGGCATGAGAATTTGTCAACTTCCTTACCTGTGGCTGCACTGTTGACAGGCGAAGCACTCGAGGTGGTACACGTTGTGCCTGGCCCTCATAACCATCTCGAAGGCCGGGATCACCTTGGAGCAGGCGGCGCAGTAGCCCGTGCTGCCAAACAGCCTAAGGACGCACAAATGGACAACGTCAGAACATTACGCCCACTCAAACTAACAATTCATCTAACAAGCAAGAAGTTGCACCGCAAAACCAACCTCAGGTAATCCCTTCGACAAAGCAGCAGGTTGGCCTTGGTGTAAAGCGTGGAGCCCACCTCGCCCAGCCTGCAGTCGCAACAGCCGCACTTGAGGCAGTCCTCGTGCCAGAGCATGTCCAGGGCCTTGAGCATGTACCTGTGAACAGGATGGCGAGCAGCGGTTAGTGGGGTTCGTGGACTCAGTTTCACTGTTAAACTAAGTGTGCAACTGCTAAGCACTTGTAAGTTTGCAACTTCCAGTTTAATGCTTACAAGCAGTGTGCAACTGCAAGTTGAATAATTGCAAGTGTGGAACTCCGTAGTTCTGCACTTGCAAGTGTGCAAGTATTAACTGCACAAGTGTTAAGCAGTTGCACACTTAGTTTATCAGTGTTGACGAGGAAAGATCTGTCTCATGATAATTATTATTTTGAATCCCTTTGGTTGTAAAATAATGTCCGGACGTTTCTCTGGTTCTGTGCCGAGAGGAGGGGCAAAGCGGCGCGCGAATCGCATTCCAGTAATTGCCCAGCAAACGGAATGTAGGTATGTAAAATAATAAAAGGCTCGCGGGGGCACAGCGCGGCCGTTGGCAGCCGTGCCGCACACAATAAAGGGGGATTGTTGTTCCAAAACAATTATTATGAATGGCAACAAGCCGCGGTCCAGGAGCTTGTGCTCGCTCCCCCGC
>NW_026267236.1:386203-389893 GCF_000697945.3 Frankliniella occidentalis
CAATTACTTTTGCCTGCTGAAGAAGGGAACCAAACGAAAAACACAGCAGCCCATCCCGTTAACTTGTGTCGCACCGGGGCCCTTCAGTGCGCCCTGCTCCTGCTGCCCGCCTGCGTGGCCCGGCTGTCTCCTCCAGCCCCCTTCCTTCACTTCCCTCCCTCCACTGTCCCTCTATTTACAGTCCTACAGGGGACGCGGCGCTGTGACCGTGCGGTCTAGAATCTGCGGGCCAATTCACACTCGGGATCACATGTCGGCCACATGCGGGCCACCCTCTCTCTCTCTCTCTCCCCCCCCCCATCTCTCTCTCTCTCTCTAGCACACACACAATCCTTCATCCCCTCCCTTTCTCTCTGACCCCTTCTCACAAACACTCTCTCCCTGCCCCAACTCGAACACTGTGATTCCGCTCTGCTAAGCTTGCCGCGGCATTCGAGCTCGAAACTGATTATCGGATTTGAAACGAAACTTTCAACCTCTCCTGGCCTCCAGCAGCCGTCAGTTTGCTCGCCGCCCGTGGCCCATCCAAACAGCATCCAGCAGCATCTCTCCACACCCACCCATATCCCTGGCCCCCTTGCTGCCGGATGCAGTCGCCCTGGCAGACAAAGTAGTAAGGTGCAAACGACCGGGCAACTAGCAAACAACAGCCGTAACGGTCCTCTAACGGCTAACGGCTCCCTAACGGCGGCGGGAATCAGTGAGACGGCCGGGTGGCTGCAGCTGGCGCGCTCCTTGAGGGGCGGCAGCGCCTGCACCGACGCGCAGGTACAACACAGTTGCGACACGTGAACGGTCCACACAAACATTTAAAAAAATTCGCCGTCATGAAAAGTCACGCCACATTCAGGACGTCGAAAATTAATGTTGTTAATATTTTATTCCCGCCCGCGGGCCTTTTGGTTTGCGTGCATAGCGGAACTCAAACAGTGGTGAAAAATTATATTTCACCTCACTATTTTGCGCTTTATTCTGCTATGAAACATCTGCTGGCATGCACCGCGAGCGAAAACGCCAATCGGATTCTGGGCGTATACACTACATCCACGCCATAACTTTTTATTTGTACTTTTCTCTGATTTTCTAAGCATGACTTTTCGATTAAATTAATTTGGATTTTCTTATTTTTCCGCGTTTGCTGGCATTTGGTTTTTTGCCTACTTACATCCGGATATTGCACTAGGGTTTTGACTTTTTGTTGGTTTTTCCTTTGCTTTTATCTGTGACTTCTCGCCGACATCTCGTTTACCTGCATTGCCTCTTAAACTGTTTAATTGACTTTTTGAGTTTCCTTAACTTAAATGGCTTTTTCTCTTCATCCACAAATTGTCCTTGACTTCTTAATCGCGTACACGAAAGTAGTATTGTACCCCTGTGAGGCTTCGCGGCCTTTATTTGTGTCCCTCCCATCATGAATAGTTGCCTTTATCGCCACCTGATCACGGGTCACCAATAATAGACACATTCAGGGGAGGGAAGTTGTGACACATGTCAATAGGGCTCTCGGGCCGGCTCGGGTCCTCCTGCGCGATGACAGGCCCCGGCGCGACAGGAGTGGCGACAGGCTGCAGCAGCGCGAGCAGCAGTCCCCTATCCGCTGCAACAAGGGGAGGGGAAGGGAGAGCGGCGGTATGAAAAATTCAGCAAAAATGCGACATAGGGGTTGGACGGCGCAGGTCAGGTGGGGGGAGCAGGGGCGGCCGGCGCTGATGACATAATTAAAATAACGGTTCCGCTGGGCAGGGCTGGCGCGGCCGGCCTGAGCAGCTACACACCCCCGCTGTGTCCAGGCGCTGCGGGCGGGGCGGGGGAGGGAGGCAACGCGGTGCAGTGGCCTAGAATATGACACCTGTCACGACCGGATGCCCAATTATCCGCCTCCCCCTCCCCTCGTCTCACTCTCAAATCCCTTCCCTCCTCCCTTACCCCGCCCTTCCCCCCTTGCGCCCATCCGGCGACCCCTTTCTTCATCCACACGCGTTATTATTTTTAAAGGTTCCATTTCATTTTTTGTTGTTGCGTATTTTATTTTATTTTTTATTTTCCGTATGCGCCGTCCGGTGGCCAGGCAGGCAGGCCGGTCGGCGTTTGTGTTGTGCTTTGCTTATTTCCCTTATGCCGCCGCACACACCGGTCCAGTAGGCTCTTTATCCTCTTGTTTGGCGTGTTTTATTTCTGTCCGGTCTGCGTGCCTCTGTGTGGGCGGTATTGTGCGCACAGCGATGTGTCGGCATGGGACATGGACCTCGGTGCGGGGCGCCTGGTGGGTAGGCACTACGGGTGCACCCGCGCGCCGGCGTTGCCCACCCGGGGGGCGCCTGGCGCCCGGCAGGTAGGCACTACAGGAGCACCAGTGCGCCCTAGTTGCCTACCCGCCAGGCGCTACAGCGCAGCCGCTCGGGCGCATGAGAGAAGCTGGCTGGGTTTTCACGAGCTATCGAGGTAACTTCTTCAGTTTTTCTCCATGGTAAATCAAACTACATACCGAAGCACCGTGACCATAAAGTGTGCGTGTGTATCATGACGCCTCGCGGGGATGTGGCCGGCTGGGAAGAGGGTCACTCTCGCAGGGTGCAGCCCACCACCGGGTGAGCGGCGGGCCAAACCCTCGTAGGGATTTAAATAAGTTAGAGAGGCCAATTCCGGAAGGGTTTCGTGGCGGGGCGAGGTGCGGTGGGGGGCGTGCAGGCGGGCCGCTTGCCCGGACGGATAGCTTATAGGCGATGCAGCCCAGGGGGCTGGCGCCACGCCCCGCCACGCCCCGCCACACCCCGCAGTCCCGTCGATGTCCACCGCCTAATTGCAGGGTAAACGGGGTGTGTGGACGGTCGGGTCTGCGAAACGAGAAAGCTAGAAGGCCTTCGAGGGGACCAGCATAACCCCTGGGTGGGGTGGGGGACACCTAGCCGGCGGGGCGGCCGGGGCGAGCTGCGTGTGGCCAGCAGAGATAATTGAACGGAATGACGAGGTGGCCAGAGTGTCTGCGAAGTAGTTGCGCGGCGGGCGGGGTGTTCATCGCTCTCCTCTTGGCCTGGACCCCCGGAGAGCGGGTCCTGGGCGCTAGGAACACCCGAAAGAGGAAAGCGAATGGAGGGGGGGGGGCATCGGCTGCAGGGGGTGGTGACCAGGGGGTGGCGCACACACGTCTCCTCCGGAGCCATAAACCACAGCTGGGGGGGCATTAAGCAAACGCAGTAAAGTAAAAAGCTGCGCCAGGCGCGACTGGCTCGCCGGCCCCGTCGTCCGGCCCGTGCCGGATAACAAAGTACATACCGCTGTAATGATTCGGCCCCGGCCACTCCATCTGCTATCTCGCGCGGCCGGCAGCTGCGCGCGGGCCGAGAGGTGGCTGCAGCAGAGGGGCCCTGGGCCGGGCCGGACCCTGCGCCGGACAGTATTATGCTCGGACACGCGTGTGGGCCGCGCGGGGCCCCGCCGAGCTTATCGGCAGCGGCGGGCCGCTCCCTAATGGGCCACCCCCTAGTGGGCCCCCCACCATGCAGACCAGACCGTGCCCGGCGCAGTGACGTTCGCGTCACAGTTTTAATCATATCCGCCCGTTGGGTTATCATTACCATCGCTTATGCCTCGCCTCGCCCCGCACCGCCCCGCCCCTCGCCCGGATCAGAGGAGAAAGCTAACGGACGGGAAAATGGGGCGTCCTGCTGGAAAAAAGAAATTCTTTTATTT
>NW_026267236.1:398262-400842 GCF_000697945.3 Frankliniella occidentalis
CAGGAGACAAGAAGATGGCTCAGGACAGCAGGAAGAGTGTCATGGGTACCATGTTGCTTACCTTTCTGTGATGATCTTGCCGCAGCCGGCGCACTTCTGAGGGCCGCTGTTGTTCTGCGCTTCCACCTTCACCTCCATGGCGGCGGGGAAACCTGAGGAAGAGAAAACCATACAAGTGAGTTCGATTCTTTGGAGAACAGGCCTTTCGTCCATAGGCAAAGAAGTGTGCCGAGGCAGGCTGCGCGGCAACAGAAAAAGAACAGAAAGGAGGCTTTATTTATTTCAGTCTTTTGCTTTGGCTTCGTCTGGCACTGTTCACCATTTGAACGTTAAAGATAAGAGAGAAATGACAGAGATTTGTTGTCTCGCAAAACTGCATAAATACTTTAGTAGCATTATTATTAGGATTATAAATTGTCGACACGGGACTTTAATGGCCCTGGCATTGTAACATTTGGGCGTTTCCGCGCGAGGCTATGGCGGAATGGTGTGCGGGGGAAGGAGGAGGAGGAAGGGGGGCCCGTGGGCTCCAAAAGCGCTCTCTGCTGCTCCACTTGCCCCGCGGCGGGGCGCGCCGGCCACACGCGGCGGAAAGTCGTTTTGAAAGCCCCATTTATGGCACGGCCTGGCGCGAGCGCGCCCCCCGCGCATCGTGCTGCGGCCCGCCGGAGGCGCGGCCTGCGGGGGCTGCCGCAAAGACACATCGCGAGGAGTGTGATTTGTGCGCCACCAATCACACTCGTGGCCGTAACTCAGCGGACGCCGCCCGCCCTCCCGGCCAGCCTATAGGCCAGCCTTTAGGCCGGCCCTGATGAGCTGATTCATGACAAAACTACCTCCCCGCCGCGCCCCACCCCGGCCGGCCGGCACTTGCCCCGGGTGCCCGGGAATGACCTTTTGGGCACAAAAGCGGCGCGACCATCCCTCGTATTCCCCCCATTCCTCTCGCGGCGCCGTGAGAACGCCATTTCTTCGGTTAACGCGCCAAAACACCACACCACATTACTTTCGCCGCCTTGCCTTGCCTCTTCCTGTCGCAGCATCAGTAGCTTTTGATCCCATTTCGCACGATGCGCCGCAGGAGGGAGTCGGGAGGGATGAGCGGGGGCCTCGCGCGGACATACCCCGCGCCCCCAGAGAGATTCGCCCTGGCGCGGGGGGATGGGCCGCTAACGGGCGGCGCGGAGTATCGCCAATCATCACAACCACCTTTGTGTGAGTGTATGTGGGGAGGGGGTGGGGGGTGACTTCACCCCTCCCCTCCCCTCCCCTCACCTTCCCTCTCGCAGTAATGAAATAACCGCCGGGCCGCGGAGCAGCAGCAGCAGTAACGCAATAATTACACACGCGCAGAGCGCACTGCTGTCTCTGCAGAGCGCGTTGACACGGTTCAAAAGAAACAGGCTAAAAAGAAATGCTCCCCGGCCCACATATGAAGATTATTAATCGCGGGGAGGACGGGTTTGTCGTCGTTGTCGCGCGTGAGAGAAAACTGACCGACTGCCTGCGAGCTCCAGTCGACCGAGGAGGCGAGCTCCCAATTTCATCCGCGACGGACCTTGTCCTCCTCCCCTTTGCCCGGTCCCCTGTCCTCCATCCCCTCTGCGCCGCTTCCCCCCAATCCGGTCACCCCTCCCCTTTCCTCTCTCGCCCGCCCTGCTTGCCGCAAGAGTTTTAATCGGTTTGATGCGCATATACACAGCAAGAATAATCGTGCCCGATTAATCTCCCACAGAAATGGTCTACCGCTCAGGCAGGAGGCTGGCACAAGGTAGGCACGGGGAAGGGGTCGGGGGACAAAGAGGTGAGAGGCGAACAGGGGAGGCTGACGGACCAAGGAAAAGAAAGAAGGAACAGGCTGCCGGGCAGGGGCGGCTGCAAGGCAAAGGGGCACCGCGATCAGCTGTGCCGGCGCGAGTCGAGGAGACAGTCGTCGGCAACGAGCAGGCTCGCGAGCAGAAGGCCGCGCGAGTCAACAACCCCTGCCCTGCCGATGCAGTTTGACTTTGTGTCAAAGGATCTCGGGATGTATGCGGCGGTAACGGCGGGGAGGCGTAGCCTGCGGCGATCATCTTAAAGCTCTCCGCCCGCCCCGCCCGCCGCTGCGCCAAGTCAGTCTGGGCGCGGGCCCTTAACGTATCTCAGAGCGCGGCCGCTTCCCGCCCTTTGCGCATATTGGGCCGCGGCACCGCAGGCCTCTGGTCCAGCGCCTCCCAGATCAAAGGGCTGCTGCTGCTGCTCAGTCCGTTTCCGTTCAAAAGTCTCTGTCTTCCTCCTCCCTGCTGTCTGTGTGTATGTGTGTCTGTCTGTCTGTCGTCTGTGTACAGCCACTTGTCTGCTCAGTGGTATCGCTTAGCATTTTGACTCGTGCCCCGCAGCCGCGCAGCCCCCCGTGTGGGCCGAGGAGGGTCCCCGCGCGCCCGGTCGGAGGCCCCCAGGCGCAGGCCCAGCGGAGCGCACCACTGCGTCAGGACAACACACTGCCTGCTGCTGGTGACTGTGCTCGTGTGCGGGTATGTGTACGAGGAGAAGCGAGAGGCGAGAGAGAGAGAGAGAGAGAGAGAGAGAGAGAGAGAGAGA
>NW_026267236.1:400892-403953 GCF_000697945.3 Frankliniella occidentalis
CACGCGCGCGTGTTCCATCAAACGTCATCGAATGGAGGTCGTCAAGGGGCTTGCTCAGCTCGGCTGCAGTGATTGTGCGCGCTCCTCGTTCATGGCTGTAATTACCCGCATGGTTACTGCACGCCAGGGGCGGACGAGGCGCGGAGGGAAGGGGAGGGGAGGGAAGAACCGCGACTTATAACCTAGACCCTAACCCCTTGACAATACGCACAGAGAGAGAGAAGGGGTGGTGCGGGGAGGCACGCGGACGGACAGGGCGCGGTATCACAACTTCCACTCTCTCCCCCGCCCCGCCCCGCCCCGTCCGCAAATGAGAATGCAGGCGGCCCCTCTCTGGCAGTGTAGCGTCATTACCTCGGCACGATGCGCCACCCGGCCCGGCCCGGCCGCGCGGCGGGCGCTGCTCGTCCCGATATTACACTTTCTTGCGCCAAATAATTACAATTTTTAATTGCTTTCATCATTACTCTTCGCGCCGTAAAAAGCCGGTAGGGTAATTTACGCGAGGCGCGCCGCGCGCCGGGGCGTGGCGGCGGGGCGGGGGCAGCGGGTGGCGCACGGCCATGTGGAGGCCAACGAAGCGGCAGCGTTTCATTCGTAAGGGAAGGGGGAGGCACATCACCGCTCCCCCGCTCCCCTTCCATCCCTCTTTCTCTCGCTCTCTCACTCTCTCTCCCTCTCTCTCTTGCTCTCCCACGGGCCACGGGTGACGTGGAGTGAGGCCATCACCCTCGCCCGCGCAACGCCCCGGCCCCGCCGCAAACCTTTGAAACGAATAATGGTTCATGTTAGATCCAATTACGGTTTAATGTTCTTTGCACTCGGGGTGGGCGGCCGGGCCTCGGGCCGGGCGGGGCGTCCGCAGGCCCGGCACGTCCAATAGGTATCGGTGGTGGGGCTGGCGCGGGCTCGGTGTGCCGCCACGGCACCCACGAGGAGGGAAAGAGAGAGAGAGGGAGAGGGAGAGGGAGGGGGAGGAGGCAGGGGAGCAACACAGCAGTGGCGGTAGAAGGCTCTCCGCCATAAGTAAACGTGTGAATAAATGATCAAAGAAATTAGACGACACGCGCACGCCGTGGAAGCACGCAACCTGCGGGGCAGCGCGGGACTCCGCAGGGGGGCGGGGCGGGGCGGTCTGAGTGTACAAGCGAGGAGAGGCAACGTCGAGTAACGACGCCACTTACGAAGAAACCCGTAGAGCAATTTTCTCCCCAAACAAGAAGGAGGAGAGCGTGGAAGCACTACATGCAGCGTCGCAATGAGATGGACGCGGCGGGGACGGGGTGGTGGGTATAGGGGAGAGGGTGACGGGGGCGAGGGTCGCGACGACGACGCGCAGTGCGAGGTAAGAGGTTTAGGCTCGGTGGGGAAATAACGGGTGCGCTGCAAAAATATTGGCTGGTTTGATATTTGATTGATTCCTTACTGCGGAGGCCACCCCCTTCCCCTATCCCGTCGAGGCAGCAGACGATCGCCACATGCTGCGGCGGCTGGGCTGGGCGGGAGAACACGAGACCCGGCCCCGGCCTGCACTTCCATCATATTGCTTTTTGCTCCGCCTTAATTTCCCAACCAGATTACTTTTCTTCCCCACCTGCGCTTACTCGGCACATTTTTTTTAGAAAATCTACATTGATGTCAATTTTTTTTACGCGACGAGTGGTGAAGAAAGGAATGAAGACGCGTCGCCTGCCGCACAGCAGAGGCGGTGTCGCCATCAGGTTTTGGACTAGATACTCTCGTCTCTCGTCTCTCTCTATCTCTCGTCTCTCTCTCTCACATACACACACACCACGGCGGCCGGCCCACCCCCCAACCCCAGCTCTTGGACGTCCGACCGAGTTATTCCACCCCATCCGCCTCCTTCAGAATTCCATCTATATATCGCCATTTCATATGTTGCTCGGTGCTCTGTTTGATTGTTCTTGGGGGGCGCCCGGCCCGGCTCGGCCCGGCTCCATTTCATATATAGCGCCCCCGCCGAGAGTCGGCGTGCTCGCGACAGAGGGAGAGAGAGAGAGAGGGGGGGGGGCGAAGCGAAGGCGATGGTGGTAGGAAGAGAGAGACACACGTACCACGACATGACGAGGCGACGGCGGGTCAAAAGGACCTCGCCAATTACAAGTGGCGTGGTGCCGATCCATTCGGACGATTGCAGAGGAAAATAAATTCCCCCTTCCTACGCTCTCCTTCCACCTCCAACCTCCCATCTCCCCGCACCTCCTCCTCGCCCGTGGGCCCCGCGCAGGCCGCCCACCGCCACCACCACCACCACCACCACGCGGCTGCATCGGGGGCCAGCCGGCAGCGTGTGATCCGCGCGCGGAGGTGGGGCGGGGTGGCGAGGTGGGGTGGGGCGGCGCCCTTTTAGTTGGATTGTCCCCTAATTGAATTCCGCCTCGGCCCGTCTCTGCCCGCCATGGGCCAGCCCGGGGCCGCGCCATGCAGCAGCGGCGGCGGCAGCGGCGGCGCGTTAGAGAGAGGAGTATGGGCGGCCTGACGCGCGCGCGGAGGAGAAGGAGGAGGACGAGGCCCTAATGGAGCAGGAAAACGTATTTGAAAGAGTGCTGTGGGGAACACACGGCCGCCTCCGCTCTCTGTCTCTCTCTCTCTCACTCTCTCTCACACATACACACACACACACAGAGGCACGCACGACCTCGCGGCAACACCACGCGGCCGCCCCGCAGCTCGCGCCATGTGGTTCCCGCTTGTTGCCAAATAAGCCCATCCATCATCATGGCGAGCCCCGCGGTGGCAGCGGCGGCAGCAGCGGCGCGCGCGCGGCTTGGCGGAGAGGAGAAGGAGAGGGGTGCGGAGTTGGCGAGGAGCGGAGGTGGGTGTGGGGAGAGGAGGGGAGAGGGCAATCACAGGGCGGCCGACCTGGACGGGCCGGGCCGGGCCGGGCCGGGCGGACCACCGCAGCAACACAATCACGGCTGCAGCAACGCGCACCAAACTTATTGCGAGCGCCCCCTGCCGCCCCCTGCCTCTCCACCACCACCGCGTCGACGTGTCCTTTCCTTCCTTTCTCGTTTGGTTTTAAGGAGCAGCCCCCACC
>NW_026267236.1:404258-412198 GCF_000697945.3 Frankliniella occidentalis
CTCTCTCTCTCCATCTCTCTGCCACACACTGGTGTAACCCTTCCTTGCCACCCGCCGCGCTGCCCGCTGCCCCCGCGCGCCGCTGCTGATTGGCGTATTGTAACAGGCGGGCGTTTTCTCGCGCGTCTGACTCTGTGGGGTGCGGAGTAGGGGGAAGGGGGCCTCCCCGCCCCTCGGCGTTCCTCAGCAGAGTTCGTGCCCCACGGAGCGTCTCCTCTGCGGCGGCGGCGTCCTCGGCCGGACGCCCGGCAGCGCCCTGAGCTCTGCGCTAGACTGCAGCCACGCAGCCCGTGCTCGGGACGGCGCCTGCGGGGAGGCCGGGTAGGCAAGCCCGCCGCGCACGGCAGCCTCAGCGGTGCCTACCTCCCAGGCGTCAGCAGCCGCTCAGTTGCCCAGCGCACCGCGATTTCTCACTCTGCATTATTTCCGTCTTTCTATTTCTCTCGCCCTGCTTGAGCTCGACCCCACCCCTTATTCCCCATACCCCTCACTATCACCGCCCCCTCTCCCCCTCTTTTTGCTTTTTCCTCTGTCGCACCAGCACCAGCGGGCAGCCGCACCACACGATTGAATCGAGAATCGGAGGGAATAAAACCCCCGCGCGCGCGCGTTAATCGAAGCGCGAAAAATAACCGCAATGACGGAATGGAATAAAAAACGAAATGGCAACAGCGTGGCGGCGGCGGGCCGCAGGGTATCGGTCGCATGCATCGCCCCGGCCGGGCCGACCCGCGGCCCCGCGCCCCGCGCCGTGCAATCAGCGTGCAGCAGCAGCAGCAGCAGCAGCAGCAGCAGCAGCAGCAGCAGCAGCAGCAGCAGCAGCAGCAGCAGCAGCAGCAGCAGAAACAGCAGCTACCAGTCCGTCCAGCAGAGCGGCGCCGCGCGCGCCGCGGCTGCTGATGGCCGCTGCAGCTTGATTATGTTTGTGATCGTAATTGTGATATGGCTAGGGGGTTGGATGGGTGGGGCCGGGCGGGGCGGTGCGGGGCGGGAGGAGTCCCAGGGAATCTGTGGGGGCTGCAATTACTAGCGTGGCGTGGCGTGGCCCGGCCGAGCCGGGCGGTCTGTCATCCACACCCTTCTCTGTCTGCCCTGCCCCTCTCTCCGCCCGTCCCTCTCTCCGTGCAGCTCTCTCTCCCGCTTCCCCTCTCTTTCCCTTTCTATTTGCATGCGAGCTGCGGCTGTTGCTGCTGCCGCTGCTCAGCACCGCGATGAAGCTTCGAGAAGGGCTAACACCATACGAGCCAACTCTCGACTCTAATGAGGTACTTTGTGAAGAACGGCTGAGCTGGGATAAGTGAATCCTAGGATCCCCAATTGCTACCGATTGTTCGATAGGCATGAGCGATACGGTTAGGGGCTTCCCGCTTCTCTCCTCCTCTCTCTTATTAACGCTCTCCTTGATGAAACCCCCCCCCCCCCCTGGCGGCTGGAGTTCCTGGGAGTTATTGCGTGAAAGATGAATGGTGGAAGGGAGGGGCGTGGCTGGGGGACCGGGCGGGAGGCCGTGGATGTGTGTCGCGGCGGCGCACTTGTCTGGCTGCCCTGCAGCTCGCCCTGGCGCAGGCACGGGGCCGGGAGCCGGGGAGCCGGCCGGCAGGTGGTGTCAGAGTGCCTTCACCCGGGCCCGTGCCGAAAGAGACTGCAAGAGCTGCGCTCCGTGCCCCCTGCTCCTGTGTGCTATGGTGCCCACTTCGACTCCATAACCTCACCCGCGTCGGGCCTCTCTAGCGAGGAAGAGGAGGAGGAGGTGGAGAGGGGCAGAGAGGGGGGGGGGGCAGGGCCGCGGCCGGAGGCAGCCCGGGCGCCAGCCTCGCCCGGCCCAGGCTCGGCCCTCACCAACAGATAACGACGTTCACAATTAGCGGAGTGTCCAGGCCAGCAGCACGGGGTTGTGGCGGGGCGGGCTGAGCCGGGCGGGGTGCTCTAATGACTTGGCACCGCGCGCAGCCGCCAGAGTACCTCTCGCACTCCACGGGGGCGCGGTGGGGCGGGGGCGGGGGCTCCACCTCGGCGACCTCATGGGGACCGCGCGCTGGTGGTGCAGCAGCTCGCGGCGCCGTGAGTCACTCATGAGCCCGCCCAGCGCCATCGCCCCCGGGGCGCGGTGGTGCGGGGGCGCTAACGTGGTGGTGGCCACGGTGGGGCGGCGGCCCGGCTCCGGCCCGGTCATTGGAGGGGTAGGGGGAAGCGCGGCGATGCGGGGAACAGATAAAAACTGAGAGGAAGTCTGATAATAGCCTCTGATGGCGGCCGCGCAGTTTTACGCCGTGTTTACTGTCTGTCGCCCACGGCCCGCTCCGCCCGCTCGGCCGAGAGGCACCTCCCCGCCGCGGCGCCCCCTCCATCCCCTCTCCTCGTCGCCTTTAAAGGGCATCAGCCGTCGTTTCGTCGGTCCTCCGGCGCAGTAAAACTCCTCCTCCTCCTGGAGGACGGCGGTGGTGGAGGAGGAGGTGGATGGGGGTGAAGCGCGGTGCGGCCGCGGCGCGGGTCCAGACCGCGACTGCCGCGGCCGCGCTCCGTGGCGAGGACGGCGGCGGGGGGATGGCCAGCGCCCGATAAGGCGACCAGAAATGCGAAACAAAAAGTGGCCCTATGCGCGGCGCCTCGCCTGGCCTCGCGACGACTGCTCGCGACTGCCGCCGCCGCCGGCGCGGCCCGCCACGCGACCACAAGCACACGACTGCGCGGCCTTGGTGCTGCGAGCCTGCCGCGTGCCGAGCCTGGCCGCGGCTGCACGACCAGAGCCCGGCGAGTGCCGGGCCGGCTCGGATACCGATCTCAATGTGTTTGCGGCGGCCACACGCATTTCCATTCGTTAAGTGGAAGAGCGCGTTGCCCGCGCCGCGCGCTTGACGGGGTTAAGCTGCCGAACTGCAACGATCCCTCACCATGACCGACGCCATTGCAGGACCTGCTTCCCCTCCACTTCCACTGGATCCTGCTCGGCTGGATCCCCACGAGTCCTGATCGGCTCCGCAGCACTCTCTCCTCTCTGACTCCTCTCCTTTTCCCTCTTTCTCGCGGCACTGAGTCGGTTCATTTGGCCTCTCATCGGGAGAGGCGGGCGATTGGGAGTGGAAACGCCGCGATGCCGAGGTGTCTGGGGAGCGGTGTGGCGTGGCGTGGCGGGGTGGGGCGGGGCGGGGGAGGCGTGCGGCGGCGGGCCGCGCGGGGGGTGGTGGCAGGGGGCACCGAGCCACCAGGTCAATTTGTCTGATGGAAAACACACTCACTGTAAAGGAGAGAGAGGCTGTGCGCGGCTCTGCTCTCGCTGTGCCCGCCCCGCCCCGCCCCGCCACACCACGCCCCATCGGGGTTTCGGCGGTGGTGGTGCACTTCCACTGCCATCTTCCATGATGTTGGATCGCCTGAGGAGGTCGGCGGAGCAGGGAGGAGATGGGCCGAGGTGAGCGCTCGCTCGGGGGCCGCTGCCAACAAGAGACCCTCTCCTCTTGCCGGTCGGTAACGAACCCGGCCCGGCCGACCGCCGGTGTGACGCGGCTCGTCTGAGTCCACCCGCTCTGATTGGGCGCCACGACCTGACCGCGCGGGGCGGAGCAGGGCGGCGCAGGGCCGCGTCCGCCGTGCGAGGCGAGGTGGCGGCGTGGAGCTGCGCGGCGCGGCCCGAGTAACGACGCCGACAATTAGCGAGAAGACGGGCGGGGCGGGGCGGGGCGGAGCGGAGCGGGGTGGGGCGTCTCGTGGCGTCGTGGCGCCCCGTAATGAGCAGGACGGCGGCGCGCGCGTCGCGGCGTGGCGGGGCGGGGCGGGGCGGTGGGGCTGATCTACCTAGAAGAGGGGTGGGTGGAAGGGTAGTAGAGTGGGTGGGTGAGCGTCGCCTGCTTGCGGACAAGAATGAGCTCCTGGCGAGCCTCGACATAGTCGGGAAGAAGGAAGCGAGACTCACGCGCCGATGCGCAATACCCCCGTCTCCATATTACCCGATCCAGTACACCATTTGCGAAGAAGAATCTCACAGCTCGCGCTTTCGTTTTCTAATAAGAAGCCGCTCTTTGAGCAGCCCCCCAGGCTCAGCCAGCCTCTGGGGCAGCGCGTTCTCAAACGGCGTCCCGGTGCTATTAATGCTAATCGGGTCGACAAACATGACCAGGCCCCGATCACGCGGCCGCCGTGGCGCGTTTGATTCGCAGAAGAAAAACACTCCGAGGCAATTAGGAGGGGATGGTCGCTTTTCTTAATGAGTTGGGGGAAAACATCTGGTGTCCTGTCGGCCCGTCCCGCCCCACCCCACCCTCCCCACCCCGCCCCGTGTCCCACGGTGCGCCTTCCATGATCAGGCGCGGCGGGGCGGGGTGGGTCGGCGTTGGTGCGGTGGCCCGGGGGCGACCCACCGACAACACCGCCTGATCAATTCCATTTCCCGCTCTGCCCCGCGCCGCCGCCGTCGCAGAGCCCGAGCCCGAGCCCGGCCCGGCCGCGCCCCGCAGTCGGAAACGATTCGACTGGCCTGGTCGCGGCCATCGTTTCAGTCCACTAATTTTCATCCGCTCCTGTTTACCTTTGCGGCGGCGGACGGCGCCCCGCCCCGCCACGCCCCGCCACGCCCCTATTGAGCGCATGTGGCGGGGGGTGGGGAGGGAGGGAAGACCACAGCTGCTGAGTCACGGCGCGGCGGTGGCGCGGGGCCGAGCGGAGCGACCACCACCGACCGACTATTTGATTAGGGTAATTGAATGTTACATTTCGGGCTGTGGCGCGGACGCCAGGCCACGCCACACTACGCCACGTCCGCCCCACCACCACACTCACTCTCACTATACATATATTTGGGAGGGGCGGGCGTGGCGCGCAGTTTGTAAACGCGAAATCTAAGAAACCTTACAGAAATTCGGAAAATTTCATAGTAATATGCACGCAAAAAAAATATAGCACCCTAGCTATTTTTTTAGCACTGGTGCTAAAAATTCGTCAGCATAGGCCCAGCTAATTTTTTTAGCTCCAGTGCTAAACTTTTAGTTGTACAGCTAACTGAAGCAATGGTCTAGCTGTATCACCAATACTATTTAGCAGTACAGCTAAATATTTTATCCTGTAGCTACTTTTTTGGCAGGGGTGCAAAATTTGCCTGCTAAATCGATTAGCACGGAACCGATTTTTATTTTTTTCCGTGTGACGCAAGCATCCATGATGCGTTCAATAACTGTTAGACAGTAACCGCGTCCGACAGGACAGGTTCAGGACAGCGTTGTGGCCGGTGAGACACACACATTCATGGATCCCTCCCTCCCTCCCTCCCTCGCCCGCGGGCGCTGCCGCTTGCTGCTCCTGCGTTATGCAGATGGTAACAATGCGCACACGCGCGCTCGCTCAAGACGATTGTCGTGTCAGCTCCAGATCGAGCTGGAGCTAAAGCCGAGCAGAGCGGGGCTGAGCGGAGACGGGCCGAGGCCGAGGATACGGCGCGCATCGTTTGAATATAACCCAATCAAAGGCGGTGCGCCGTTGTGTTTGCTCTGGATGCACTGCTCGGCCGAGGGTGGGCGCGCCTCGCGTCCACGGCAGGGCGGGGCAGGGCGGGGCGGGGCACGGAGGATTAAAATAATAATGAGCCGGGGTGCGGTGGGGCGGGGCGGGCGCGGTGACCGGCCGCGGCGGCGCGTTGCGGACCTTTCACACAATGGGCCGCGGTCATTCCGAGGGAATCACTCGCCCCCCTCCGCCCCGCCGCCCCGGGCCGCGCCCGCTACAAACGGCCCCGCCTTTGTTTAGGTCGCGGGGCGGCCCCGCGCTTTTATTTCCGTGTTCCACGCGCGCGGGGCTCCGCTCCTGGTTCCGCCCCAGAACACTGACTGTCGCGGTCACCTTTGCACCGCACGGGGCTCTGCAGGGCCCATAGAGGCGTTAGGGAGTACAACGAGGACGGTGAGGTCGTCTGTCAAGCGAGGTGGATGCCCTGCGGGCTATACTCGTCTATTTGGCAATCAGGCAGTGACCGGGAGGCAGCATGTGCCGGGTGTTTCAAACACCCGTTACAGATTAAACTTTCTCTATCTCACTCGCACAACTACAGCTAGTCTACAGAGCTTTGGGGCAGTCAGTCCTATAGAGCGTGTATCGCTAGATTAGATCCGGAACAAAACCGAGCAGAGAAGCGGCGAAAAAAAAAAGTTAATTAATAAAGGTTTGTGGCGTCTTCCATTCTTTCTAATCAGCGAAATCCTTAACCCCCACTCCCCCACCACAAGCGGACCGCTTTCATTTAAAAAAATAAAGCAATCACCGAGGCGAAAGCCGCCGCCGCCGGACAAAGAATGCGCTGATTTTGACAAAGGGTCTGTGTAATTGACGGAGTAAATGTGAGTGGAGGGTGTGGAAGGGGAAACGGATCAAGGCAGGGGGTGGGGCAGGGGGGGTAGGGGAAAGCTGAGCTTGTTTGATGAGTCGCTATATTGATGAATGAATGGCCTTCATTACTTTGCTGCAGCAGGGCGCGCGCGCGGCAGTGCCGCGGCCAAAGCGGCAAATTAAGTAGACTCGAAAAGGCGCAATCAATACTTTTAACAGAAGCGACCAACTGCCACCGCTTCCCTTTTTTCCCCAGCGTTCTTCTTTTTCTTTTTTTTTTTTATCCCGTTTTCTTTTTTTTTTTTATCCCGTCAGCATAATCACCCCACGCAGTGCATCCGCGTGAGCGCGCGAGGCATATGTGGCTGCGGCCGCGAGCGCCACCACCACGGCGCGAGCTCCTCTGCGTGTCCGCGCGCGGGCCCGCGTGCGCTCAAACAGGGGGCCCACCCGCGCTGTACGCTTAAACCCCCGCCCAGCAGCCTTTCCTTTTTTGTGCGCAAAGATAATGCCGTGTGGGAGGCGGCAGCACGCGCGCGCGCGCGCGCGCAAGTGCACACACGACGCCTGAGCCGGGCCGGGCCGGGCCCCACACCCTCGCACATTACACACTTTTCCCTGGTTTTATTTAATATTCCGAGGTGCGCGGCTGGAGCGGGCCGGGAAGCCCCCATTGTCCCCCGCGCGGGCCGGCAGCGCTCGCGGGGCTCCCACTCCTGGGGCTCCGTGTCCGCCGCGGGGCCGCGGGGGCCGCGAGCAGCGCGCGCTGCTTGGCGCCGCCCATCCCTTGTGTCTCGCGCGGGGCGCGGCTCGCCGGGCTGGGCCGGGCCGGGCGGCGCCTAGCTCGCAGGAAGGGTGGGTGTTCTCGCCACACCCTCTAGCCAGAGCCAAGCTCGTGCCAATTAAGCAGTTGGGGTGGCCGCACACAGTCTCATTAACGGACTGCCTGCTCTCGCTGTGCTCGCGCTGTGCTCTCGCTGTGCTCTCGCTGTGCTCTCGCCACGTTGCCATGTTGTTGGGTCGCTGCTGCTGCCGCTTGTTGTGTTGCCCCGTGTTGTTGCTGCTGCTGCCTCTGTTGTTATGTTATTGTTTTTTCTCGTTTTGATATTCTTGTGCCGGCCGGGCTCCCGTACTGCACGGGTGCTGCTGCTCCTACTACTCACTGGGCTCATAAGGCTCGTTCCGTTTTCGTGTTAATGACGACGTGATTGTGCGTGTGTGTGTGCTAAAGGGAGTACAGAAGTAGCTGTATGGAAGATTCACGCGGGGTAAGCGACTCACGTAGCTCGTAGCTCTGGCGTACGCGTCCGTCTTGAAGGAGCGGCAGAAAGAGAGAAAGAGAGAGCGGGAGAGATGGAGGTGGGGAGTGATAGAACGAGTGGTTGGGCGGGGGCCACACCGCGCCAGAGATAATGAAAACAGAATTATATGCGTCCGAAACGATAACAGCGGCCGCTCCCCCGCGGGGCGGAGAGGCCTGCCGGGCCTCTGCCGGGCGCTGCCGGGGCCGAGGCCGGCGCGGCGCGCTGGAATGAGTTTTAGCATAAAGGATCTCGGCATTTAAAACGGAGCAATCCAGCCTTAATGGCTGTATGAGCCGTGGGCGGCGGCGGGGGCGCGGCGGGGCGCGG
>NW_026267236.1:413036-414320 GCF_000697945.3 Frankliniella occidentalis
GCCGCCGCCCCTGCAGCTGCGGCGGCGGGAGGCGGGCAGAGGTTGTCTTGGGACCTAGCTAGCTGTCTGCCCGTGCCAGCCGCAAGCAAGGGGAATTCCACCGCGGAACAGATGTGCCGGGCGGGGCCGCGGGGTCCTACCCCTTTCTCGGCTCTGCGCCGTCGGCGTTGTTTTCTTGCAGATGGGCGACGAAATGGCACACTCACATCCTTTCACACGATAGCACTATCGGAGGGCAATGACCTCCCTCGCGACGAACAAAAACACGCGCCGCCACCCTGGCCGTACACCCTCACCCTCCTGCATCTCACCTTGCTTGTCGAGGAGGCTGCGCTGTTGCTGGCCAAAGCCCAGGCGGGGCGGGCGACCGGCGACCGCCGCTGCCGCCACCGCGTCCACGGAGCTGACCGGCGCCGTGGTGCTGAGTCCAGTGAGCACCCTGGGCACCCTGGGGCCGCGGGCGGGCCGGGCCGGCGGGTATAGAAGGGGCCGGGGGTAAAGGTCGGCCAAATGGCAGATGGGAGTTATCGAAGTAGCAGCAGCAGCGAAGGGCGGTGGTGTCGGGGGCCGTGCCGGACGGGGCGCGGGGAGGAGCGGGGTCACTGTCACCAAACGCGGGAGAAGCTCGAGGAGGAGCACGGCCTCCTGTCGGCTCGGCTAACGCTGCTCTCGCTCGGGGAGGACCGCTGGGCCGCGCTACGAACCGCACCCCTCGACCTCCACGCGACGACTGGCGCGGCGGCGGCGCGGCGGCGCGGTGGAGGAGGCGAGCGCGGCGCGAGGGGAGGGCCGGCGGTGCGGAGGGGAGGAAGGGCTGCGGGGCTGACCGCCGCCCTTTGTGCGCCGGCCAGCGGCTCCACTCGGGGGAGGGAGGACGGAAGGAAGCTCAGGTCTTGTCATTGTCACCCTGTAAGTGATGATTGTCGCTCGGCCAATCATGTTGTCCTCCCGCTCGCTTGCGCTCAGTCAGTCGCCGCCGCCGTCGGGCCGGAGGGGGGCGACACACCCCGGCAAAGACCCACACACAGGGGTCCGGCGAGGTCAGGTCGACACGCCGATAGGGGCGCAGGGGTGGAGGTTCGGGGCGACTCACAGACAGACACGGCGGATTGATATTAACAATCGAGCTTAGAATTGATTCATTAATTAATATCGGGTTATTCGACTCGCACGCTGCGCGGTCGGTCCACTGACCTCGGGACGCCACTCGCGCTGCTGGAGGGCAAAGTGAGCACCGCGCCGCCCCGCCCCGCCACGGCACGCCCCGCGCCGCGCCACCCTGCA
>NW_026267236.1:415709-416176 GCF_000697945.3 Frankliniella occidentalis
GGGGGAGGGGGGCGGGAGAGAGAGAAGGCAGCAGTCAGTGAGTGTGTGACATTCTCACGGCCCGCCGAGCAGCAGCAGACGAGCAAAGCGACACAGGCAAAGCGATATGAGCAAAGCAACATGAGCAAAGCGACCCGAGCAAAGCGACACGACCAAAGCGACACGAGCAAAGCGACGATCGTCGTTTGCTCGAGCAAACCCAGCATCATATCTGCCACTCCGATGCGTTCCACTCAAAGGTTAATCAGACAGACACTCTCTCACGCACACGCACATACACGCGGTGCAGAGACTGGTGGAGTGAGAACTAATCGGATGATCCGGGGTGGTCATAGAAACTGTTTTGAAACAAAAAGTACAGTCAAAATTTTCAAAATGAAAAAGAAAAGGAAGACACAAACTCAACCGCCCTCCCTGTTCTATTGAGAAATAGAGAGCGAGGAGAGGGGGGGTGGGATTTGTCTTCT
>NW_026267236.1:419977-434335 GCF_000697945.3 Frankliniella occidentalis
TCTTTGGACAAACAGTGGCTCATGCAGAAAAGGATGCTGGCTGCTGCAGCAGCGCATCTGGCCGTTACAGCGTGGTGCGGGTGGTGGGGGAGGAGAGCATAGACAAACACCGGGGCTGACAACACCTGCGTGTGAATGACCCCCGAGGGTTCCGCGGGGCACACGGTGAGGAGGACACAGGGAGGAACAGGGAGCAGCTGACCACAGTAGTGGCGGCGGTGGGACTTCCCCCGGGGCACGCACCTGCGCGTTCCTGTCGCCCAGCTTGGCGTGGCTGCGGAGCGCGGCAAAGATGACATCTCCGAGCGGCTCGTCGGGCGGCGCCGGCCGCTCCGGCCCCTCCAAGACGAACGTGTCCAGCGCCTCCTCCAACGCCTCGTCCGCGCCCGTCCCCGCTGACATCTTGACTATACTGCGGCACCGCCGCGCCGAGGCAGCACCGCCAGGCTGCGCTGCGCTGCGCTACGCCATGCCCCTGCCCTGCCCTGCCGCCGACCCGACCCCGGCCCAGCAGCGGGGCCCCGGGCCCCGGGCCCCAGGCCCCACCCGCGGTGCGCAGCGGCGTCGCGGCGCGGCGCGGCGCTTGGCGCACTCGCCTCTCACTCGCGCGCCCGCGGGTCCGGCGCCCCGCGTCTCTCTCCCACAGCCTCCTCCCCCGCCCCCCATCGCCCCGCCGCCGCGCGCCACCGCAGCAGCAGAGCCCGGCACATCGCCCCAATCTTCCACAAACACTAGAATCTCCTCCACCGGCTGGCCGATAAGCCCCATTTAATTTTACCCAATATCACCTCAAGGCCCCAGTGGAAACTCTCCCCCCGACGCTAGCCTGCTCTTGGGGAAGACAAGAAAGTTTCTGGAGGTCCGCGCCGCCCTGCCGCCGCCCTCGCCTCGCGTCGCAACGCTGAGTTGCTGGGCAGCTGAGTCGAGCTGAGCCGTACCGAGCTGGCCGGCTTCCGCGGGCGGCACACGGGCGCTACGTGGTTTCTCGCAGGGTCTCTTTTATCTGTCGTTCCATTCGCGCGCACGTCTTTGGGCCTGAGATGAATATTGAGTACAGTCTCGTCAAAACAAACATACCGTCTGGTAGCGAGCAAGCAACTACGGTGGACTGTTATCAGCAAACTTGCCACCGAGGCTTTCGGAACACTTCTGGAAGGAAAAGAAAAGTGTCAGACCTAAATTAATAGAGCATTGCAGCTCTGCCGATCGTATTTCGTGAAATTAAGCACTTCCACTGCTGAAACAACCAATTCATCGAACTCACAGCCTTAGCCCTCATGTTGTAGGATGCTTCTCTTCCGAGCGAAGCTGGGCGCTCTTCGACTGAACTGTACCCCGCTTAAATCAAATTTACGATGCAAACAGAGCTAGCGTCAGTGAGGGCTTGCAAATGTCGACCGCGTCAGGTGGAATGGTCAGAGCACTGCTCTAAGCAAGACGGTTCAAATTCTTAAGCATTTGTAGTGATACCAGTATCTTCAAAATACACTGTACACAATAAGTACATATTTATGACACATTTATTGATTCACCTCCTCATTTTCACAATAAATAAAGACCATAGTCTACCCCTCAAATTAAATGTGGCACATTCATAATGAAAAGGCACAACTTTTCCAAGCATGCTGAGACAGCCTATGTCCACATTGGACTAAGAATTCAGGTATCAAGTGAGTATTACAAAAGCAATTAAAAAATTTCTCTCAATGAGAAATGCATACCTGTAGACCATACTATCCTGTCAGACATACACATAGCAGAAAACACAAAGTATTCAGATGTGATGAATTATTTACACCAAAAAAAACAACTGCAAGTTTTGCAAAATTAATAAAAAATGACATTAGTGTCAAAATCAAAACAAAAAATTGGAACAAACTTGTTTGACTTATAATCTTATCAAATTTTGTTCATTCATAAATCCAAATCAAAGTACCGGTACTGTACAAGTTCATTACACGAAACAACAGGAAAAATTAATACCTACACAATATTGAATAAAAAATTAAGGAATGTTTTGATAAGCTTAAAACAGAAGGTAAAAGGCAAACTGTTACATAAAGTATCAGTACATACACAGTACAAATAAGGGTCTGAAGCAAACTAATTACACAAAAATAGACACCTTCTTCTAAGACCAAGCCACAAATGTGAAAATAAAAATCATTTCAGTTCATCATATCTACAAACAGGAAATTGTGGAATATAGTATAATCATATTTTACAGCCAACTTAAACATGCGTATAGGTTTTACAGATCGACAAAAGAGAGCAGATGTAAAAAAAATTCCATTTGCACCTTTTTAAAAACCAATTAAAAAGGCAGAGAATATGAAGGAATATCAGCACAACCTTAATTAGGACAAAAATAGCCAAACAAAGACATTTGACCTTGCTACAGAATTTCATCACAGGCAGAAAATAAAACAGGTATTTAAAATACAGGGAAACAGCAATCAGAAAAGTTAATTAGAGGGATAGTAATCTCTTAAACAGCAGGTGCAATAAAATGAAGATTGTATTTGCTCAGGATTTCATAACAAAAAATTTCATCTTCTGTATCCTCAGGAGAAGTTTCATCAGGCTTGTATCTGAAAGAAAAAATTTAATTAGATTAAAATTGATAATTGAATAAGATTTATGAGACTACCAAGCTTACCCATTTTTCTTAAAGAAAGTCTTTCCAGGGTGGTTGTGCTTAAAAACAGTTAACATTGTCTTTTTCATGTTGTAGTGTACTGTTAGGGCTTCTAAAACTCCGAGCATAAAACAACCTAAACCTTTTCTGCGAGCATGTTCTTCAATCTGTAGTTCATAGCTGTGAGAGCAAATAAATGAAACCTCAATGAAAATGACGAAACAAGCTAATACCACACTTCTTCAATTAGCAGCATAACAGGCCAAGATCACACTCACCAATACAGAACTTCATCATCAAAATCCATATCAAATCTAAAATGAGAAAACCCAAGACGTTTTCCATCTGATGATCTTGCAATAAGATACCTCGCATCATCATCAGTCATTTCTTCTTTCTTCATTTTTCCATTCCAACCCCAGTCGCATTTTTCATACCTTTGATTAATAAATTTAATAGACATTAATTTTAATGAAAATTGCCAAGCATCAAAGAGCAGTGTTGTAGAAAAGATAAAAACAAGGCAATAGCTCACATTTCTCGGACATTAGTTTCCTCTAGTTTTAGGACCCACTCAGCTGTTTCAGGATCAAGGTTGTTCCAATGAGAACATGATACAATGGCATCAAAGTTTGCTAAACTCATTTTCAAACAAACGGACACCTCATCTAATGGGTCAAGCTGGAAACAACACATTAAAAAATTATAAGATATAAATTTAATAGACTCTACCTTTCTTTTCTTCTGTAGTGTGTGTATTGATTGCCCACCTTCTCTTTCGCTCTGGTCACTAGAGCTCGTGATGCCAAAGCTTTCTTCTTTTCCTCACGTAGAGCTGCTCGACGGTCTTTACCTGATATTTTCTGTTTGTTCTGGTCCAGCGAAAGAAACAAAGACAAATAGTCAGTGAAACCACAAATAGAGGCCATAAAATTCATGGAAAATTCCAGAGGCTAGTGACAGTATTGAAATAATAAAGTGTTAAGAAATTCTTCAGAATATATTTAAATGGGAATCAGACAGATAAAAGTTACTATTTGAAACTTGTGTACTGTAAGGCAAACAAGGTTATGTTTCCCCATAATCTCACGTTAGTGGCGGCATGAAAATGTCAAAACAGAACGAAGACCACAGGAAACTTACGCCCATAACTAAGAAATGTGATGTGATGAGCTTCACGATTCGAAATTACAAAACAGGCAAATAGAGTTGCAACGATGAACTGGAAATTGGCGATCGATAGACAAACAAAATTTTCAGTCAAAACAACATCATCATACGCCCGAAAGAAAAGCGCGCGTAATATCTGAAAGGCCGCATACAGGGCTGACCACTACCTGAAAACGAAATGTATTTACACGAGACACCGACCTTAAGTTAAAATATAAATCGGTATTCAAAAATAAACTACTACAGAAATATTCTACCAAAAATATCACAGAATTCGCATAACCGACAAGGTCTGTCAAACGTAAATCAAAATGAAATGAGGCACCTCATTTTCTGGAACGGTGGTGAAAATGTAGCTCTTTTGCTTCTTCCGGGTTTTATGTGATCTCAGTCATTTCCGGTGTGTGACATTTGTAAACAAACAAACAGTCAAACAGTACTGAGCCGCCGCTGAAGTATTGTAATCCCGGAAAAACTGTGTCCGGTTCTGTGTATCAGCATGCTGTAAAACAATTTATCTCTAAAATCTGTTCTGTAGTCACATCTTGCTCCAGGTGAGGGTCGTTTTAACTCTGTCTAGTGTTTCGAGGGAATTTCAGTGTACTTTTGGCGCCTGCAGCAGGACACACACCGCGCTGACACGAAGTGTCAAAGCTCATCAAGACATGTTTCTTACATTGAAAATTCATAAAATCTATAACACAGTTTTCAATTTATTGTTTTCAATTTTCTCACAGGTCTCTCGAACATGAAAGGTACAGTGGAGAATATGACACATGAAGCACCACAAGCTCACATCAAAGATGAGTAAGTTTGTGTAGATTTTGAAAGTTTCCTAGTTGTCGTCTGGTGTTAAAGCACTGCTTTGTGTTGGTAATAATAATCAGTGTATTCTTCTGTCAGCACTGGTACTCCCATCATTCAAGAGTATGAAGATTTATTTCATTCTATACAAGGACAATTGAAACAGTGTCAGGTTTGCATTGCATTTTTAGAAAAAACAAAACTGATACATGTTTTGTAATAGTTTAATATTTGATTTTTGCATATCTAGAACAATCAAGATGCGCTGAGATCTAGGATGGAATCTGTTTTATCTGAAAATGAGTCATTGTCTGACCAATTGAAAACTGAGATATCTAAAAACAGTGCAAATGAAAGTCAAGTGAAGTCACTTAACAATAATATTAAACAGCAACTAGATGCAGCTATTCAGGTGTGTTTTGTTCAGTGTAGTGGTTAAAGGTTTTTTTTTCTTGAAAAGGCCTAAACCAACTGCCAAATTGTTTCCCAGGAAAAAAATTCAGCCGTTGAAATGTGGCAAACATCTCTTCAGCTAATTTCTGCTTTAGAAAATGAATTGAAGGACTATCGAGATAACTCTCACTTGACCACAGCTGTGGAAAAAGTGAATGAGGTAAATTGTCACCAAGTAAGTATATCTAAATGTTCTGCTGAAATACCCCTTTATTTCTTTTTTTTGTATTTCTGCCCTCAAAGGTTCGTTCTGAATATTCTCGTGCCATTACCTTACTTGAGGACAAAGTATCTACTGCATCTATTCGGTTAGCTAAAGATAAGGCTGCCCGTGAAATGGCTGAGGAAAATTTGACTAAAATGGAAAATAACTATAAATTGCTATCAGAGCGCTATGAGAAAAGATGTAAAGATGTTGACGAAGCTCTTATAAGTTTGTATCTTGCTCCATGTAGAGTAAATGTATTTAGATATCATAGTGATTGATGGCTAATCAGGTTCTCTATTTTACGCAGGCAGAGAAATTGCTCTAAAGAAAGTAGAGGAGCTGGAGAAGGGACATTTAGAGGCTATGTCTGAATTAAAAGAAGCCAAATTAAATTGCACAGAACTCGAAGCTGCTCTTGAACGCAGTCTAGCTCGATTGGAAGAAGTTCTTTCAAGAGAAGTTGAGGCTCGCGAGAAAGTTGATGAAGCTCTTCAAATAGTAGATGTAGCTTTAATAGAAAGAGATAATGCTTTAAAACAGGCAACTCAAGCATCAGGTATATAAAGGTGTACAGCTTCATACCTGGTCAAACCTACTTCTTGTTCTCTTTTTTCGCCCTTCACTTTTCTATTGTCTGACCTTTTTTTTACCCATAGAAGAGGCTCAGCAACTGAGAGCAACAATAGCTGAGTTGATATCAGAAGCTAGAACGGAAGTGCAAGCTGAGGCAGAGCAGATCAAAGAACAATACAATAGCAGAATCAAAACAGTGTTACTAGATATGAGACGTCTTCAAACTGAAAACAAAACTAAAAATTCTCAGGTACAGAAGTTGAAAAGCGATTTAACTTCACTTGAAGCTGAGTTAACTAGAACAAAACGTGAATTAGATAATGCACTAAAAGATCGACCCTCTTTATCTGCTCTTGATCGTAAATTGGAGGGACTCTTTAGAACTCAAGAACTTGCTGGTGGAGAATCAATACGTGCTGATCTTGAGATAGAGCAGTTGAGAGCTGAAATTATAAAATTAACTCAAAAGTATGGACTTTTATAAAGCAAGGCTGTAAGATAAGGTTGAAAAGATCCTGCTCTAACATTTATTACATGTATTTTCAGTAGTGAGTTGGAGCAGCGTCAATATCTTTTAGAGCGTCATGTTTTAGAGGAACAAGTAAATGCCCTACAAATAGAACTTGAGAATTCTTCTAAACTTATCTCCGACTATGCTGCTAAGAATGATGCCTTCAATGATGCACTTCTCCAAAAGGATCAAGATATCAATGCACTTAAAATAGCACTTTCATCCAACACATCTTCTAAGATGTAAGGCACAGTAAATTTTAAAAAATATGTACTGCTTTTATAGCTCACTACGTCACTAGATTAAACAGTTTGTCCTTTTTTTCATCTTTTTAGGTGTTATTGTGAAATGCATTCCAAACCAACGCAGCCACCATGGATGATAGACAATGGAAAGATGTATCATGAGCTTCAGCGGCAGCTTGACAGTCAAAGAGAACTGGCCAATAAGTATGAGCTCAAGAAAATCCAAGGTACTGTTGAGCTTCACATAGTTGTAATCAAAGTCATTTTGTTTCTGCTACAGATGGAAAGCTGAAGCAAATTTAATCACATCACGTTTCCAAACAAGACTTCGAGAGCTTCATTCTGAAGCTTCCACCTTAAGAAGAGAAAACAGAGATATTCACAATCAGTTGCATGCTGCCAGGTATCAGCTACAAAGTTATCAACAAATTACTGGAAGATAATTTATAAGAAATAAGAAGTGCTCAAAATGTTATTTTGTGCAGATTCTAGTCATACTTTTTAAAATTTAACTTGCACACATGCATTCTGTCCTGTCGTCCTAAGTATTAGTTAGTTATTGTACTAATACCTTTTTTGGGTTCCAACCAACCATATGTGATATGAAGATCAACCTAGATTTTGTACGGATTATTCTAGCTATATGATAGCTGAAATTTGAAATTTTATCTGTTAATTTGTGATGATTTTATTTTTGAGCAACTAAATGATGAATACAAAGCTGTTGTAATTTCCAAATTATGAAGAAATCTTTATTGGAATTTCAAATACTTTTTACAATGAAACTTAAAAAACAACAAAAACATTATTATAATTATAAATTTATCCATTATAGTGTGACAAAGTAACTTACTCATGAAGTTCAGGTTGGTTTAGAAGTAAATACATGAGACTGTTTCACAACTGCATCTAATTGTGCTTCAAACAAATCACTCTTGATAGGTTCACTTAAATTACAGAGAGGATTTTTAACAACATATTCAACATAAACCTAGACATAAAGAATTTGTAATTAGAACAAGAGATGATACACAAATGGACTTGTCTTAATTTCAAGGCGAACTTACTTGGCTATAAATTTGCTTGAGTAATTCATGGACATTAACTGCAACATTGTCAGTGTTCAAAACTAACTTCAGTCCTGTTGGAGTTTCCATATAATGAAGAGCATATTTTGATGTTCTATAGCAGTGGAATCCCTCCCTAGAACCTGAAGTATTGTCAAGTGGTGATATTCTTGACACAAATGACTTAATAGAGAATAGCATCCCATACATCAACTTTGCTTCCTGGGGAAAGTGCATAGAAAACTTTTATAAGAAAAGCAAAATTTTAACAGTGTATCCAAGCTTGAAAGCGCACACGCAAGTACCTCCTCTCTTGTAATGCCAGACTGTCGAAGTCGATTCCACTCAGCATAAAACAGGAGCTGGCCATATCGGTCAAACATGTAAAAATTATGAACTGTCATTCTGCAAATAAAAGTCAACTTTGAGAATAACTAATCCTTTGGGTGGTCATACATGAAAGTCTAGCTTTCACTACTTGTTAAAAATCAGTTAGAGAGCGTGTTTCAAGACCTCTCTCCTCTTTGCTCATAACGTGACAACAGCACAAGCTGGATTTGAAACTTGAGTTAAATTGTATTTCAAGTGACAGTCAACGAAATTGTTTAAATGCATTCAGGTCAGTGATGAAGGTTGTACAAGTATTTTTACATTTTAGAAAACACGAAAGGCGTGATTTAAGGGATCTATTGGTTCAATACATAAAATATTACGTTTTTTTAATAATAAAAGTAACAATTAATAGACAGTAAACATTACTAACCTCAATCCTGAATATCAATAATAAGGAGAAAATGAGACCAAAATCAGCTGTATTCTTTCCCAAAATTCAATTGATGTACGGTGCCCTGAGGGGCAGTTGACCCAAGACAAATTCCCGAAAAATGGTTCCTTTTTCTTAACAATTTTCACTCTTAACACAGTTGTTGACACGGGATGACAGCAGACCGTCAACCGACCGTCATTCCTGAATCTCCCCTGATCCGCACCACATATGATTTGCCTGTAGAAATTCTCATAGATTGGAAACTACTGTACAAATTCATTAAATCCCCCCATTAAGGTTCGGTAGAGTTTCAAAAAGACCCCCGGTAGGAAAAGTGTGCCAATAAAAATTATAAGAGAATCTCTATCATATTCACAAGGTAATTTTCACTCGAAATTGTTTTTCTTGAAGCTGGAAACCAGCAGTGTATACTGTCCATCATTGAACCATGAGTTTTTCTGTTACTTTAAATTGGTGGCACATGATGCCATAGGTTAGAGTTTCATTTCAACGAGCGGAATGAGTTTGCTGTGTTCTATTGCTATGACAGCCGATATGGTCTTAGTTTTGTGAATCAAAATGATTTGTTTGCTTTTCAGGCGCCATGGATTCACTCACCTTTGAAGACTTCCTTACCCTCCACAAACCTCAGCTCGATGCCGCTGGTGTGCCTTCACATCTGTGGGAAGCACTTTACTCAAAGCTTGTGAATCAAGTATTTGATGCTGGTGATAAATTTTCTATGTTTATGATTGATTATGAGGACAAGCAACGCGGTGAAGGAGATCCCCTTTTCAGTGTGTTTGTTTCCACTCAGAATGGTATTAAGGTCTCTGATCCAAACCACATCTATTTAGTCGACCATGCCTGGACTTTTACGGCAAATCAGGCCCAGGAGCACTTGCAGCTTGTCCCTTTGCTTCTTCAACGAATGGCAAAGTTGATGGGATGTGAAGGGGATATCTCTCAAGAAGAAATGATGAATTATGTTTTGAAACACATGTGGAATTACAGTCAGACATACTCTGTTGGAAATAGTGTAAATGTGGAAGACAGACTGCCAGTGTGGTATGTCATGGATGAATTTGGATCTGCCATTCAACATTCAGCTGATCCTAACTTTCGTTTGGTTCCTTTTGTGTTCTGTCCGGAGCAAGTCACTTACTCAATTCTTTTCCCAATCAATGATGTGGGATACAATGAGGAAGTCACAAGAGATTATATTGAAGGATGTTTGCAAAAAGATGAGGATTCTAAAAGAGCCCTCTTACTTCCATGGATCCCAGCTAAATTAACTGAGTTGAGTTTTGTTCAAGAAGAACCATTACCAAAATATTTTCTTGAAGGCCATGAAGCGGAAACACTTCCAGCTTTAGAGCCAACTGAATTTCCTGATATCAGTGATACTTCCATAGTGTGGAAAGTCTTTGCACAGTATAAATATATCCATGAGTACCTTAATCACCCTCGCTTCATATTCACTGACAATGAAAATGAAGCAGATATCCTTTGGACAACAACTCACTTCAAAAAATTCAAGGAATTCAGTCAATCAAGTCCTAACAAATTTATTAACCAATTTCCATTTGAGCATGTTCTCACTGTCAAAGATTTGCTTAGTGTTGTCTGTCGTAGGAAACTTTGTAAAGGAGTGAAAACATTTGATGAGGATTCTTTGGAAACTTATCCACCTTGGCTTCCAACAACATTCAACTTGAAAACTGAGCTACCCAAATTTGTCAGCTATTTCCAACAGAGAGAGGAAAAAGGACTTGACAACCTGTGGATATGCAAGCCATGGAACCTTGCAAGAGGTTTGGACATGCACATCACAAACAATCTAAACTACATCTTGCGACTGCCGTTTTCTGGTCCAAAAATTGCACAGAAGTATTTACACAATCCAGTCTTATTTTCAAGGCCAGAAATTGGAAGAGTCAAATTTGATTTACGTTATGTTGTACTGCTTAAAAGTGTTCAACCTCTAGAAGTGTATGCGTACCGCCACTTTTTTCTCCGTTTTGCAAACAAACCATTTGAGCTGTCAAACTATCATGACTATGAAAAGCATTTCACTGTAATGAACTATAATGAAGCTCAGCTGTGCAAAATGCTTCATAGTGAATTCATTGTTGAATTTGAAAAGCAATATCCCACCTATTCCTGGGCAGAAGTAGAGAAGGAAATATTTGATATGTTGCATGAAGTTTTTGAATGTGCTACATTGAAGAGTCCTCCTTGTGGTATTGCATCAAGCCCTCAATCAAGAGCAGTGTATGCAGTTGACCTTATGTTAGATTGGCAACATTGCTCTAGAGGGAAAGACAAGATACAACCAAAATTGTTGGAAGTTAATTGGACTCCAGACTGCAAAAGAGCATGTGAGTATTACCCCAGCTTTTACAACGATATTTTTGCCCTCCTCTTTCTGAATGAAACTAATGATAAAGTTTTTGCACAACTCTAACAAGCTGTAAAGGTAACAAAAGTTTTATTGGGGGATTGTCTGAAATATTGTATATATTTTTAAAAGTTAAAGTATTAAATAAATAAAACTATTTTTTAGAAATATTTTATTTATATTTAATTCACAATTTTCATCAGCATAATTTTGGCCCATTGATGAGCCCAATGTCATGGAGATTGATTATTGATTCTGCTATAATTCGAGCTGTACATCGCTGATAGCCTCCACTAGTCAGCATGACTATTGGAATTCTTCTCTCTCGCGCTTTCATGAACACTATTTGGTCCCTTCGAATAATTCCCTAAATTTGAAGATGCGTTTAATTAGTATTGAAACATGATTGGAAAATTGCTTCTCAGAGGATGGAGACTTACTGAGGGAGAAATAGAGAGAAGACCTAAACGATCACCTTCCAAAATATCAGTGCCAGCATTGTAGACAAGTATGTCAGGGCGGAATTCCTGAAATGCAGCTTCTAGGTTCCTGTTCAGTAATATACAAATGATTAAATTTTGTATGGCAAATATTTTCTTTGAAAATTTCTACCAGTAGGTTCTTACATCTCAACCAATTCTAAATACTCATAGTCAGAAGTAAATGGATCAATCTCAATTTTTCGTTTTATGCCTCTCTTTGCTTCATGGTCTTTTGGGTAAATTCGATTGTTGTAAACATCCATAACATAAACATTTTGCTCATGACAAAAGTCCCTTTCATGACCATTCCCCTGTTGATTACAATTTATTATTTTAAACTCAGTAAGATTTATGTGCTCTGACTATGAAAATCATTATAATTATTATTAGCAGACCTGGTGCGCATCCAGATCAACTATCATAACTTTTTCCACTCTTGATCTCTCATATTTGAATAAAAAGTGTATTAACAATGATATGTCAGCAAATGGGCAAAACCCTCCACCTCTATTCTTGGAACAGTGGTGAAATCCACCTCCAAGGTTGATAGCCCATCCGCGGTCTAACGCCAAACGTCCAGCTAAGATAGATCCTCCTGTCTGGTATCTATGAAAACAGTTCAAATTTTCAGTCAATTTTTTTTTTATATTGTATAGAAACTTAGCATTTAAATGAGCTGAACTTCACCTCATTGGGGTGAGGAAACTTCGTTGCAGGGTGCAATTGGGGATTATTATTAGGGGTAACATTTCCGCTATTCTCGCAACTGTACAACTTGACTGAAATATCACACATTATTTTATATTTATATTTAAATAACATTTCAAACACATCTCAGAGAAGGAAGAGAAAACCCAACATTAATTACCTTCAAAGATTTAATGTATTCTTTGCTGTGGACCAAAAGCAGGTCTTTGGTCTGAGCTTTACTTGGCTGGACTGTATTCTCTTCATTTATCATCCCCTTTGTTTTCAATATCTATGAAGGAGTTAAAATATTTCACAGACTTATGAACAAAAATTTGTGTTTTCTGATTGCATTTAGTCAATTTTACCTCAAAGATATGGCCCCATTTCTGGGCATCAAATGGATGAAATTTTTCTATGCCCAACAATTTTATGTTGTACTTTTGACAATACACTATAGGCCATTGATGAGCCTCAATCGGTTTGTATAGATGATTGGCTAATCTAGAAAAGATGTGGGATAAGATTGGTGCAAGACCATTGTTATGTAGTTATGAACACAATTTCTACACATTATTTGTAGGAACTAGGCCTACTCATCAGGAGATGTTGCAGTCTGATTGTTACTACAAGGTAAATTTTCCATGGTGCTGCTTGTGTTGTAAACAAGTTGTCAATGTCACCATTTCACATGTTTTCATAACTGGCCACCTAGCAGACGACTTTTACTCTTAAGAAACGTCAAAAAAAGGGGGTACATCGATCGATAATGTCGTTCATTCGTGGTATCGCGGTAAAGTTTCGATGTATCGATATCAGACGGCGCGAAAATACGGCGTGCTAAAAATCCGTATCACTCATACTCATATCATTCGGTTCACAGAGTTCACAGACAGCCCTCCTTCATTGAGTTCCGTCTCGTGTTAGATGGGTTGCCTACCCTGGAGGCGTCAGGCGAGATCGCGCAGGGAAGACCACGGGGAGAGTTATTTCCCTCGGTACCACCCGCTTCGCGATTTTTTCCGAGGCAGTTGTTGTGTGAAGGAAAGTGTAGAATCGTGTTAAAATTGAGCACTTTCTCTTTTCGGAGGAGTAAACCCTCATCCGGAAGACTTCTCCGGTGTAGGTCTGCGGCTTCAGGTTACTTGGTCGGCAGCGGGGGCGTGGACCGCGCGGCTCTGTCCGCTCAGTCCTGCAAGGCCGAACAGCACGTCGGCTTCGGGTTCAACGTACCACCGGCAGATTCGATATGTAATACGAAACAGTAATACCGCACGCCATCTGATTCATTGCGTAACTCACACAGGAGATAGCTTGCCGCTCGCTTGCAAACAATGAATTGTGTTCGAGAATTGTACACGAGAACGTAATTCGCAAACTTGAGTAGGGGCGTACGGCTGCGGCAGGGAGGGGGGAGAGAAAACATCCGACTCTCGGGGTGAAGTGGGGTGGCGCCTTGTGGCGCCATATACGGATCGGGACGGCTCTCTTTCAACTATTGGGTGTCGTTGATTTTTTTTTGTATCGTTTTTATTTACTTTATTGAATTGAAGCATTATCAAAGGTTAATATTACAATGTTTCCTTACTTTTTAAAAAATATTCGTCTCTGCCGATTTTGCCGTATTCATTCAGAGCATTGGCGAAAAAAAAAAAAGAAAGACCTGTTCACGCGTTCTACGACGGGTGCGTCCCTGCTCTTGGGGAGAGCTGCGAGTGACCATAACCTTGCCCCCGGTTGCCCCCGCGGGATCGCTGTATCTCATCAGCTTGTAGTTCAATTACAGGACCTTCGTTATCGCCTCGATGAGGGAAGTACCACTGTCATGCCACTTCCGGTGTACACAACACGCTGCCAAAAACCGGAGTGCAGCAGTGCAGCGCGGTCCCGTTTGATGAGAGGAGGGCTCCGAGACGGAGACCCCCAGCATCATTCAAACATGAGGCCCGTGAGGCTCCACAGGGCTGCTGACCTCGCTCTGCAGGCAGGCTGCAGACCGCCACGTGTGATGGCGGGCACCACTCCATGGTGTGTCAAGTTAAGCTCGCGTGAGCTCAGGTGAGTTCGCTCAAGACATCGACCACACGGTTCTTGATAGAACCAGAATACCCAGTCTCGACGTCGATTCGACCATTTATACATCGATTCGACGCCGTTTCTGGCTGGGTAACACGGAATAATGCCGTGGGAATAATAAACTCTTATCTTCGCACTTCTTTCAATTGTTTGTTGCTGTGTGTTTTCGAACGATATTGATCCAACCGATCTAACCCGCCTACACGTGAGCTTAACTACAACTATAACTCAGCCAGCGCCCTGTCTTCGCGCCCCGACCAAAGCAGTGCGGGCCGTT